>NC_057794.1:226869640-226881728 GCF_018294505.1 Triticum aestivum | reverse complement strand
CTCGGGCTGCCTGTGTCGGGGGGGGGGGGTGAATAAAAAAAGGTAAGTTCCAACCAACCAAGGACAAATTCTGCAAGCGTTCAAATGATTGGATGGAGAAGTACTCGTCGAGCGGGGCGAAGGAGGTGCTAATAAAGGTCATGCCGCAAGCTTTGCCAACTTATGCCACAAGTATTTTCAAATTTCGCGCTGACCTCACAAAGGAATGGACAAAGATTGTGCCTGACTTCTGGTGGGGTGATGAGCATGAAAGGCGAAAGATGCATTGGCTTGCTTGGGACAAGGTGGTGTGGCAAAAGGCTTATGGTGGAATGGGCTTCCGTGAACTCCATGTTTTTAATCAAGCATTGCTGGCATGTCAAGCATGGTCTCTAATACAATACCCAAAAAGTTTGTTTGCTCACATTCTAAAGGCCAAGTACTACCCGAATGGTAACCTCCTGGATACTGCTTTTATTCAAAATAGGTTGGCTTCTTAGAAAGGTATTGTGCACAGTCTCGAACTTCTAAAACAAGGTGCCATATGGCGGATTGGTGGTGGTATCTGATGCGTCTCCAACATATCTATAATTTTTGATTGTTTCATGCTGTTATATTATCAATCTTGGATGTTTTATAATCATTTTATATCACTTTTTGGTACTAACCTATTGACATAGTGCCAAGTGCCAGTTGCTGTTTTTTCCATGTTTTTTACATCGCAGAAAATCAATACCAGATGGAGTCCAAATGCAATGAAATTTTACAGAGATTTTTTATGGACCAGAAGACACCTAATGGGCCAAGGTTGCGCCTGGGGGTGCTCCGAGGAGAGCACAACCCACGAGGGCATGCCAGGAGGCCCAGGCACGCCCTGGTGGGTTGTGCCCACCTCGGGTGCCCCCCGGACCGCCACTTTTCTCTATAAATACCCCAATATTCTAGAAACCCTAGGGGAGTCGAAGAAAATCAATTCCAACTGCCGCAGAGTCCAGAACCACTAGATCCAATCTAGACAGCATCACGGAGGGGTTCACCACTTCCATTGGTGCCTCTATGATGATGCGTGAGCAGTTCCTTGTAGACCTTCGGGTTCGTAGTTAGTAGCTAGATGGCTTCCTCTCTCTTGTTTGATCCTCAATACAATGGTCTCTTGGAGATCCATATGATGTAACTCTTTTTGCAGTGTGTTTTTTGGGATCAGATGAACTTTGAGTTTATGATCAGATCTATCTTTCTATATCCATGAAAGTTATTTGAGTTTCTTTGATATCTTATATGCATGATTGCTTATAGCCTCATATTTCTTCTGCGGTATTTGGGTTTTGTTTGGCCAACTTGATCTATTTATCTTGCAATGGAAAGAGGTGCTTTGTAGTGGGTTCAATCTTACGGTGCTTGATCCCAGTGACAGAAGGGGAACCGACACGTATGTATCCTTGCTACTAAGGATAAAACTATGGGGTCTATCTCTACATAGATAGATCTTGTCTACATCATGCCATCATTCTTATTGAATTACTCCATTTCTCCATGAACTTAATACACTAGATGCATGCTGGATAACGGTCGATGTGTGGAGTAATAGTAGTAGATGCAGGTAGGAGTCGGTCTACTAATCTTGGACGTGATGCTTATATAATGATCATTGCCTGGATATCGTCATGATTATTTGAAGTTCTATCAATTGCCCAACAGTAATTTGTTTACCCACCGTTTGCTATTTTTCTCGAGAGAAGCCACTAGTGAAATCTACGGGGCCCGGGTCTCTTTCTCATATTATTTGCCTTCTCAATCTATTTTATTTGTCTTTTATTTTCAGATCTACTAAACCAAAAATACAAAAATACATTGCTGCAATTTACTTTATTTGGCGTTTGATCTATCAATATTTACAACGCTCTCACGTCCGTTTGCCAATTTCTCGCGTCATTACCCGAAAGGGATTGACAACCCCTTTTACACGTCGGGTTGCGAGTATTTGTTATTTGTGTGCAGGTGATGTTTATGTTGTGTTGCTTGGTTCTCCTACTGGTTCGATAACCTTGGTTTCATATCTGATGAAAATACCTACTGCCGTTGTGCTGCATCATCCCTTCCTCTTTGGGGAAATACCGACGTAGCTTCAAGCGACATCAGTACCCAGGTTAAAATCTGGCGGGATAATTGGTTGCATCAACATGATTTTCTAAAGATTAGGGGTTATTGCACATGTTCAAGGCATAAGTGGGTCTCCGAACTAATCAACCCATTCACTCGCTCATGGGATTCAGACATTGTTCGTGAGATTTTCTATCCTCACGATGCCGAAACAATATTAAAGAGCAAGTTGGTAGCGCAACGTATAGAGGATTTTGTTGCCTGAAACTTCAAACAGAATGGTTTGTTCTCTGTACGCAATGCATACAGATTTAGGATCCAACAAAATTTGATGAAGAACAGTTCTTGACAAAGCAACGCATCTCTGGAGGGCAAGAGGTCGTCGTGGAACCTGAATTGGAAATGTCCGGTTGTAGGATCACAAGTAGGTAAAGAGGGGGGTGATTAGATTACTTGACCAAATAGAAATTTAACCTTTTCCCAATTTTAGTTCTTGGCAAGTTTTAGCAATTCACACAAGTCAAGCAGCACACTACACATGCAAGTCTAGATATTAGGTAGTGGAAAGTAAAAACTTTGCATAGGAATGCAAAGATGGGGATCGGAGAAATCAAACACAATGAAGACACGATGATTTTTGGCATGGTTTCGATAGGTGGTGCTATCATACATCCATGTTGATGGAAAGTTCAACCCACATAGGGTAATAGTTGCACAAGTCCACGAAGGGTCCACAAAGAAGCAACCTTGTCTATGTCATCATGGCTTACGTCCACGAAGGACTAGCCTCACTTGAGGTTGTTCTTCATGAAGTAGGTGATCCCTTGGCCTTACAAACTCCTTGGTTCAACTCCACACGATTTGGAGGCTCCCAAGTGACACCTAACCAATCTAGAAGACGCCACTCTACAAAAGCTAATAGTTGTTGTTGTTGATGATGATGAACTCCTTGCTTTGGTGCTTCAAAAGATAGCCTCCTCATACTCAATCACTCTCTCATAGATTTGGCATGGTAGTAGTAGAAGGATTGGAGTGGAAAGTAACTTGAGGGGACTAGAAATCAAGGATCAAATGGTTGGAGTGGAATCCCTTGATCTCAACAGAAGTGTAGGTGGTTCTCTATCAGAAAATGGATATGGAAATTGGTGGCTTCATCCTAGTTGCTCTCTCTAACAGTAGGTGGTGTGGGTGGGGTATATATAGTCTTCACCAAAATCCTAACCATTACACACCTTTATGCAAAACTCAGAGGGACCGAGTGAAAGACTCAATGAGATTGATTAGTGCAAAAGGTTTGAACTTCAGACGTTTTGGTGGGACTGGATGAATCCACTTGGTGGGACCGATTTTGATGACCTAAGCACTATCAACACTTTGGTAATTCTGATCGATTTCACTCGGTAATTCCGAGAAGAAGTCAATGGGTTACAATAAGTTTGCCAGTGCACTTTGATAAGACCGAATGTCATCTCAGTGAGACCGAGTTTCTAGGGTTGAGGCAGTGGCTCTATCAAGTGTATCTCGGTGGGTCCAGGTGTATGAGTACCGGTGGGACTAAGATGAACTTTCGGATTTTGGACAAATTAGAGTGTGACGGTGTGCATGAGGGTTTTGGAGCAATATCTTCAAGCACTTGAGCAAATGACTCATGATCAAAACCTCCTCCCCTTTTAATAGTATTAGCTTTCCTATGGACTCAATGTATCTTGGATCACTTAACCAAAAATGTAGAGTCTTGAAGCTTTTGCCAATGCATGTCCTTTGCATTTTGAGGAGTCCACATTCACATGCCCTTGCCATACCTACATTGAATTTTCCTGGAATAATATTTGAATACGCATTAGTTCAATGATGTATATGTTGATATGAATTACCAAAACCACTTGGGGATTAGTTGTACTTTCACCCGTACCACAAAAAATGAGTCTTTGCATGGAGGCTGGCAACAAACTCTTTGGCGGTTATTGACAGTCTGCATAGGCGCATAAGTACTGTTGATTCTAGGTGTTTCATATGTGGTGTAGAACTAGAGGATGGACACCATGCCATTGCATGTTGCAATACAGCGAGAGCATTGAGGGATGGCATGCGCAGGGTCTGGACTTTGCCACCTGAATCACAGTTTAGACCTACTGGGACCGAATGGTTCCTGCAACTGCTTAGTCGATCATCGAAAGATATAAGGGAAATGATCTTCTTTTTGCTCCACTGATAATGGCACCACTTGTACATGGCGATGGCAAGGCCTCAATTGCAGCCTCGACCACTTTCTTATAGAATTACGTGGAGTTGTTAAAAATAGTTTCACTTGCCAAGATGGATGTAAAGGGAAAGCCGCCCCTGTTTGCTGAGGAAGGGATGCCTTCAAATCTGCCCAGCTCTCTAGTGTCTACTTGATCGTCGCCGCCATCGGGCAGCCTAAAGGCAAATGTTGATGCTGGGTGGGATTGATGAGGACATCCCTAGTCCTTTAACATCCTTTATCATTAATGATGTTGTTGCACATGACAAGTCCAATGAAATCATAATTGGGCCAATTACAAGAGCACGTGTAAAACTACTAGAACAATAGGTGAAGTCACTCTTAGTTGAATCTGACATTTGTCTTAATGAGAATTTTATACCGCCTAAGTCTTTGCATGTTTGTATGATCAGATTTGAAGAGAAGACAAGCTTGACACGTGGAGCTAAAGAACTGCCGCAAGAAGAATGCCTACAGATGTCCAATATCACCAAGTGCATGAGGGAGGAGAGGGAGGCAGGTGCACAACATAAAGAGAAGGAAAATCAGCACCAGATTCAAATTGATTGCCAGGAGGCCCGAAATTGATATGCATGCAAAATTTGTGTCCATGCTTCAAAGAAGGAATGTAAATACAATTTGGAAAGCCTGACTCGTGTGCTTTCCAAATTGTATACCCGCAACCCCCGAGTCACAGTGATCGAGTCACAGTCGTCAAAACAATACGATGGTTATTTCTGCCAGTTTTCCACATAAAGCCGTTTAAGTTAGGAAATTTAGAGATATGGTTGATTTCGACCCCAACACTAGGTTAGATGTCTAGGGGTCTTTATATACCCTTGTAAGTCATGGATTTTAGGGTTATACCACATTTTGATTAAATATCTACCAGACTGAATTGCTTTAAGCATTCCTATGAATTCACATTCCTCTTTGCATCGATCAAGAATATTTATCCACTCCAAGTTTGCATTGATGTGGAGTTTTGTTCCTGAAAGTCAAGTGTAATCTGTTGTTCCATTGGGAATTGGTAGGCTTCAAACCGCTTCATGGTCGGTGGCTACGTGCGCAAGTGTGTGGTGTTGCGAATATTTTCATAGGGTTGAAGATCCACCGCATTGGAAATAGGGGAACAAGCAGAGAGTTCAAGAGTGTCTCACAAGTTATCCTACAAGGTCATCATCGACATCATCCCTCAGTGAGAAGGTCGGGCCACCCCTTATCATCTTGGTATCAGATTTCCAGAGTTTACTCGGTGAGCATCCATCAATCCTTAGATTCATTTTATTCCCGTCCTATAAAAAAGCAACACAAAGAGATTAGGGTTTAGAGTTTGCTGCCATAGCCTAGATAGCATAGTTCCAAGTTTTAGTTGCTGGTCTAGTCCTTTATTTGCGTAACTTATATTCTGATCTAAGTCCTAGTAGTTTGTCTAGAATTTTCATTCTCAAGTCGGAGTAGTTTGGTTGTTGTCAAGTTTGTTTGTCCGAGTCAGTATTATTTTGGTTAGAATATCCACCCAAATTAGATCGTGTTTCCTTTTGATAACTGTGGTCAGCCTTTCTTCCTTTGTGTAGAACTTTCCTATTGAGTCTAGCATATTATTTGCTCCATGGGCTCCTCACATTGGAATTTGTAGATTGCATCTTTTATTTTGGCAAATTTAGATTGGTTACTAATTGCTCTGGTTTCTCTTCATCAGGAGAAAAGAAAGAAATAAAGAAAAAGAAAAAACAAAAAGGAGAAAAAAAGTTACATGTGAAAGTTGGATACATTTTTTGAGACGTGTTTCAGTAATTCTGCCACATTCATTGCACCATTAGATTGAGAAATCTTGTGGCCGTATACATTTAGAGTTTTGCTAGCATCTCTCTTGTGCAACTGCAACACAACCATCACTTCAACCTACCATAATTTTGAGCTTAATTTTAGAGTTGCATTCGCCCCATTTATCTCCATCTTGTGCGTTTTTTGTGGGTCTTTTTGTCATACGATCAACACTATGATTTGTGAAGATTTGATTGTTCGATTGTGTGTTGTCCAATCAGTCGTCACCCCTTAGGTATATAGGAGGTAGCTGGACTTCTCGTGCAAGGAAAAGGCTTGGATTCACGTCAAATATCCTAGTCCAATTCGGATGGTTTGGTCCGAACTTTCAAAAACTATTCGGTCTAAACCGGATGCACATTGCGGGTCATTTTTGAGGTGGTAAATAACTTTGGATGGAAATAAGCCCAAAACCAGTTTTAACTATTTCAGTGAGACGAACAACTTTCATGTTGAACATTTTTCGATTCGGGCCGTCTTGAGGTCCGAATCGCTCACGCGACCCATCAGACATCACCTCGGGTGTTTGATGCCCTGGGCCAGTTTTTAGTCATGATCGATCTGCAATGCATCAGCTTCAACTTTTGCATATAGCCTCGTATTGAGATAATTTATATGACAAAATTGATTAGCTAAACGAGACAAAGATAATCCATCTAGAACACTCCTTCATCTGAGGTCGTCTTGGAGGCGTAAATGGCCGAACAATACTCTGAATACAAAATTTTGGTGCTTTGAGTACAGTTTTGCCCCTCGAGATGAGACCAGATGGTGATGACCCAAACATGAGAGTTTCTCATTTGGACGATACCAAGCTTTATCATGTTGAGAACTTTTCCATTTGAGGCTATCTTAATTAAGTTCTTGACCATGCCATAATATGGTGTTAACAGAGAGATGAAGATCAGCCACATGGTGCGTGTGGAATTTCAGATTGGACCATACAAAGACACCGTTGAGTGTGATGTGGTTCCAATGAATGTGTGTCACTTGTTGTTGTGCCGCCCATGGAAGTATGATAGAGACATTTGTCACAATGGGAGAGCCAACACATATCATTTGAATTGGCGTGGCAAGGAGGTTACTTTGAGGCCTATCACACCGCAACATATAGTGAATGAATCTCGTCAAAAAAATTGAGGTGAATCTTGAGGAAGAAAAACAGATATTAGATAGGTGAGAGACTCCAATTTTAGTGAGCAAGAGCCACACGCCAAATTACAGTGGTAAAATTAAAACCAGGGAGTGAATTCCTTAGTGGTGTTAGCACTACTGCAGGATGCTAACGCAACACTACAATCAGAGACCCTTTGATGAAACTGTGTGCGATGCATTAATCGCAAATGGTGATGTAATAAAACCATCAAAAAAGATGCAAAACATTTGTGATGGCAGAGACATCAAACACGATTTAGATTGTAGTTGCGTGTGCGATGTGTGGTATACAGTTCACTTGAATGAATTGTTTGCGATGAGCATAACAGCAGAAATGGTCAGGCAGATGAAGGTGTGTGTGATATACAACATACAGTGCACTCAGATGAACTATCTGTGATTAGGCAACATAACAGAAATAGTCAGCCAGATCAAGGTGTGTGCGATATACGGCATATAGTTCACTCGGCTGAACTGTTTGCGATTATCCAACACAACAGAAATGGTTCAACTTAACAAGATGTCTGTGATACACGGCAAATAGGTTAGTAATCAGAAATGTGTGGGAAGGACCGATAAAAACACAGACAATTCCTGTTAACAAGCTGTGTGTGTTGTGAGCAAACGCTTGCTGGTATACAATTGTGAGTGATTGATGAAATCATCACCGATGGGTTCCATTGTTTAGTCCGTGTGCAATGTGATTTGCTCTGTCTACGAATCAACATATATACTTATAAGAACAACATTGCATAACCAAATTAAGTATACAATTACATAAGTAACTACACACATAACATTTCCACACACCAACGTAAGCAATTACATGCATACTAAACTAGGAGAAACGAGTATCTAATCATCTACATCTTGTTGTGATGATGCTTGCCATTGCTCTGCTTCCAGTTGGATCCCTGGCTGTTTAGGGAAGGAGGCACTTCCTCATGTCAACGGTCCGCATGTACATCTCGTAGCTCGTGTATGCCTCCTTGGCCGCGTACACAACGTGAGCTTTGTCGAGTTTTTCCATCCAGGCCGAGTGCCAGGCACACTTGTCCTTGTTGTAGGAATCCTTCAAGTCTCTGTAGTAGGGGTCGATGATGGCCTCGGTGAGGTGAACCAGTGAGTCCTTCTCATGCTCCTTGCTGCCCCAGATCTTGTATTGGCCCTAGATGTCGACAAGATTCTGGCAGGCGATGCCCGAATTCTTGAGCACCTTTACATCGTTGGTGATGTCCATTGTAGTGAACATGTAGTGGGGGTTATTGACAAACCTAGTGAAACACTCGCAAGGCCTTGTGGCCAAGCAGTAGTGGTAGACGAGGATGTGATTGTGCATGCACATCTGGGCGACAACGACCTTGGAACGAGACCCGACATGAGCGATGGTGTACTCGAGGTCGAACCCAACCACCTTGCACTTCTCCTCAGCAAGAAACAGCTTCATGATGTGGATGGAGTGCTCCACCCAGACCAGGTTGTTGGTGTACACCACCGAGAGCTATGTGAACCTTCTGTGGGTGTCCACCATGGCATGCATGGTGAAGTGCTACTCGCCGTTGGCAGCCGCTCGGAGCGCCATTGGAGCCGCACAGGATACTCTCTAAGAATTTGTTGTGGTGGGTGTGCTTCTTGCAATACTGGGGCGTGATCAAAAGGTTGAAGAGACATAAGGGTTAAATGGCCGCTGTAATAAATGGGGGTCGGCCGGCCTGTAATCATCACGACTTGTCACCGCGTTCAGAGCAGAGGATTCCAGTCCATGCTTGAGCACCCCACACGTGTTTTGTTTGACCACACATGGGCTCGAAGAGGCGCCAAATGTATCATTAGTGAGCATGTTCCCACGCAACCACGTAGTTTACCGCGCGCAACCGTGCAAGCTTCCCGCCCGCCTAGTTTGGCCACGCGTCGCCTAGAAGAGGGGCAAATCGTGGGTGTTTATTGGCAAAAAGCTTCACAAAAAACAAAGTCTATGGAATGACTTCGATCATAAGTTTACCTGTGAGTGATGAGGTCAAAGTTACATAGAAGGGTGATGATGGACACTCGAGTGCAATAATTAATTATGTGCTCTACAGGGCACATGGTTGAAGAAACCAACTGTGTGCAATAATGTCGAAGATTGCAATCGAGTTAGCTATACAGATCGTTTGCTATGAGATCGACAAGAGAAACACATTCGAGAATGGTTAACAAAATTTAAGTTCATTGCATATTAAGGTCAAAATAGTACTACCAATATACGAGTCTCATACAATGCCATTTCAATGATTGTACCAAAAAAGCCCAAAATATTACAAGGTTCAAATTCCAGAGTTATATGGCTCAAATTCGAAGATTACAAGATTCAAACTGATCTTAGAAATCAAATTCAGCTCATTCAGCTGCAAACACCCACTTGTAAGCATGGTTTCAAAACCTCATCATTTCTGCAAAGCGATCAAGCACTGACAAGTCATGTATGGGGTTCACACAATGACTTACGTTTACTCTGTCATCTAAAGTTCCAAACTAAAATTCAGCTTTTTGGAGCCTTTTCCATTTTGTCGCAGTAGCCGGCGCTGATCAACAAACCATTCATTTTTGTGAAATAAATGTAGGGCAAACCTCATTACCTTCAGCACCCTTGCTCTAACAAGAAAGAACCAGGCGGATATAATCTCCGGTAAGGTCCCTCGATAGGAGTTCAAAGTAATTTCTGAGAGATGCAGATCTAGGCATTTGATGTGATTGTTATATTGTATCACATTATCCACGACCAGGCCTAATCTTATCTGCAAAAGAAGAAAACATGTTAGTGCCTACATGATGTTTTGAAAACTACTACATGCCTTATTTGTAAAATGCACTAACGTGCCACCTTCGATCCAACATGATTAACATGGGCATTTGATTACAATCTAGAAAAATGTAGCCTTCTTCACAAGAGGTTGGAGTGTATGAAAAATTCCCTAAGAAAACTAGTACATATGAATCCAAAAGAGAAATTCTTATAGATTTTAACCATATGAATCAAGCAACCAACATGGGGGGAAAACATGTATGTACTGAAATCCTCCAAAATTCCTTCAGAAATCATAGTACATTGTCATTGTAAACTTGGTAAAAGGCATCAAAAATTGAACTCCCTTATGGTTAACATTTAACAGGAAAGGAACATCACCTCGATATATAGCTTCTGCAGGCACAAAAAGCATCTTAGGAAACTGACAACTTGGTGCAGGTTGGGGCCGATAGATTCTACTGATAAGACCTTTGTTGTATGCATATTCGGGGTCAAGCTTGTGGGAATCATTTTCTAGATGACAGACGAACATACATCTTCAAAATTAGAAATAATGTTAATTTCAAGAAGGAGAGGTAGAAGGCGACTGTTGTACCTGAACGGGTGTGGATCCACTAAAAAGTTTGGAGTATTTGACAGACGAGTAGTCCACCACTTTTAATTTCGGTGCAGAAATGACATAGATTCTTTGTCGGGGAAACTGATCCACGAACACCTATGGGGCCGGCGGACCGGGCCCCTTTCGGTTCGGCGGGGGGCGGAGATCGCACGAAGAGCGGATCGAGGCGAGGCACACGAGCAGTTTACCCAGCTTCGGAGCTCTCCGGAGAGATAACACTCCTACTGCTGCTTGTCTGGTTGTATTATCTGGTGTTCTTGCTCTCCAAAGTGAGAGTGTGATGTTCTCTAGGCTACGGATGGATCGAAGCAAACTGTCTGAGGCCCCAAACCTATGAGCCGAACCTCCTCTACGTTGCGCATGGGCCTCCTTTTATACACTAAAGGGGTCACCGACAGGTGGCAACGCAGAGGAGGGTAAAAACATAAAAAGTGAGGTAGTTGATACAGTTGCTTGTACAGCGCACCCTACCTAACTCTGACGGCAGGGGACAAGGGCATTAAATGCCCGTCTGAGTCGCCCGAACAGTGCAGAAAAGGACCGTTAGGGGCGCCACCGCTCGCCACGATGGCGATCTTGTCAGCTTCGCATGCCACTGCGCACCGTTGGCTGCACAGCCTCCCGCCACGCATGCCCGGAGAGGCCCCCAGAGCGACACGTTGGTGGATGCGCTGGAGCGTGAACGCAGAGTGGCCGCCTGCCGCGGCAAGCGCCTTGCCGCTGTTGTTATCTTGTCGGGTCCGGAAGCTTGTCGCTCACCGGGCCTCGAGATACCTTGGTTGGTCTTCCCGGCAAGCTCCTCTTGCCGGGGCCTTGTTGCCTTGCCGGAGCGCGTGGCGCGTCGCGACAAGTTCCTTGGAGCGCCTTGGTTGGCCTTCCCGGCAAGCTCCTCTTGCCGGGGTCTTGTCTCCTTAGCTTAAATACTTTGTTCTTGGATGGCTCCAAGGGAACCTTGGGGGATCTTGGCGATCACCCGGCAAGCCTTTGCCGCGGGCTGCTGCAACTGCCCGTGCACAAGTTCGGGGTACTAGGGTACCCCTAATCTAGTACACCGACAGGAGCCCCCGGGCCTGGGCCAGACACGGTGCCGAGCGCTGTTGGGCCAGGCCCAAGACAGGGCATGGGCACACGCGGGCTGGGCCATGCCAAATCTTGTTCCGTATCCACCGCACTCTCCCATTAACGGCACGCGTTGATTGCTGCATCGTGGGAGAGATCGTGGGTGGTTGTTTAAGCGGAAGGCCGAAACGTCCGCCCCGTCCCTCTTTATAAGCAGAGGAAACAGGGGCAGTTCGTTCCCCCTCGCTGCTTGCTGCTATTCCTTCTTCACAAACTCCGCCGCTCCCCCCTTCTTCTCGAAGCCGACAGAGCAGCGCTC
>NC_057794.1:226721480-226869228 GCF_018294505.1 Triticum aestivum | reverse complement strand
CCACCACCTCCGCCATGGCCCCGAAAGCCGACAAGGGAAAGGGCGTGAAGTCGGCCGAGGCGCAGCGGCTCGCGGCGCTGCGGAAGGAGCGGGCGATCTTCACCCCCCAGCTCGGCATGCAGGAGCTGAGGGAGTACTTCTACCTCTTTTGGGCGACGGAGACGCGGGCGCATCCGCGCACGAGGGTACTCCCGGCTACCGCTTCGAGGCCGGCTCCAAATGGGTACCCGTTCTTCCCGCTATTCTTCTATTGCAGGCTCTGCCCGCTCTTCTCGGAGTTCTTTTGTGACATTATGAACACGTATGGCTTCCGCCTCCTTGACTTCACCCCCAATGCTGTCTTGACCATGGCAGTTTTCGCACACTTGTGCGAAAACTTTGTCGGAGTCCACCCTAGTGTAGCCCTTTTCCGCCATTACTTCATGCCTCGGGTAGAGAGAGGAGAGCCGCTTGCCGGAGGGATTGCTTGGATCTCGAGAGTCGGCAAGAAGGATGCGTACTTGGAGGGTGAGCTCCGCAGCAAGTGGGAGGAGTGGAGAGCGGAGTGGTGTTGGATTGTCGAGGAGGATCCGCAGCCCTTCACCGCCGTGCGCCAAACTCCAATAGTGTGCGGCAATGACTGGAGCAACGTGGCCCCGGAAGACGAGAGGCTGAAGATCGCCATCACTAGGATTCTTCGCCTCCGGCTTGCCGGGCTCACCGTAGGTGCTGTCGGGGCAGATTTCCTCCGCCGCCGCATTGCCCCCCTGCAGGAGAGGAGGAGGCCCGCCTGGGAATTCAAGAATTCAGCGGACATCATGAGGCTGTGGCCGGGCCTCAACTACAACTTCACTGTCTTGGAGTTGGATGCAATGCTCTTGGAATTATTCAAACGCGACCCCCAGCATCCATTCACACTGCCGAGGGGCGTAGTTCCTTTGTGCAATAACTCTTCGCTTGACCGGATCCGCGCCATGATGCCGTTGTGCGACTCACACGGCATCGTCCCAACTTGGCAAGAGCCTGCGGACGACGTTGTGCGAGCGTTCTTCGACACCTTGGAGGAACTGCCGGTCCGCGCCGACGAGCAGAAGAGCCTCACCCGTGACACCACCGACGAGGAGCTGCAGCTCATCGCTACTAGGGCGGAAGAGGTTGCGGCCGCAGCTGCTGCGGGTGTGTTTGGGTTCACTGTGGAGGCGGAGGCTGCAGAGGCGGCAAACCTTGCCGAACGCGCGGAGTTCATGGGCGAGGAAGAGCCTGCTGGTTCCGAAGCCGAGTCGAGCGAGGCCGGCGAGGAGGAAGCTGAGCCTTCAGAGAACTTGCCGCAGGCGGAGCCCCCGGCCCCGCCAAGGAGGCGCCTTCGCAGGGCTGGGGACGCAGCGGGGCGGCAGCCGGCTCCACAGCCACCGAGCCGCACGACGCGCTCTACCGTGGCAAGCAATGTTGCCGCGGGAGCGCCTCACGCAACAGCGGCAACTGGAGCGGGATCTTCTTGGGCCGCCACCACTGCTCCCGCCAAGCGGGCAAGGGATCCTACTCCTCCACCTCGCCGCACCGGAGGAGGGCCGGACTTTGATCTTTCCGCGCTCAGCTCCGACGAGGAGGAAGAAGAGTGAGTTCCCTTGGTGCTCTTATAATCCTTCAATCTTGCTGTTTATAGCTTGTATCTGACTCGCTCCAATCTGGACTTCTTTCTTTTCAGAACACTGGCCCAGAGAGCGGCGAAGAGGGCCAAGGCCGCGGTGATCGTCATCGAGGATGACCCCATCGTGTCGGCAGGAGGTGGGTCCGAGACCACCTTGACGGACCCGGCAATCACTCCTGGGAGCAGCCCCCAGCGCAGCCCCCAGCGTAAGTTCATAGTTTATCCTTCTGTTGTCGGGCGCGCTTGAGTGCTTTTTCCTTTGTTGATATCTTGCTTGTTGACTTGTGCAGGAGCAGAGCAGCCTCATCAGGAGCGCCCGGAGGCCGGTCCCGAAGTGCCACCTGCTTCGACTGCGCCGCCAAGGGAGGAGTCCCCGGCAAGAGAGCGCTCTCCGGCAAGGGAGGACTCTCCGGCAAGGGACGGCACTGCTGATCCTGCGGCGACCGAGGCCGCAACTGAAGATCTTGGCGCAGGTAATCCACTTGCACAAAAGCTTTCCCTTGGGTTCTGCTTCTTCTGTTTTTCTTTCCTTGAATTTTTGATTGATTTTCCTCCCTTCTTCGTTCTTCAGACCCATCTTCGGATGAGCCAATGGAGACTGAGGGCCCCGGCGAGGAAAGTGTCGGTGCTGATGCGACCGCCGGCGAGGAGGCCGCCGGGGCTGCTGCTGCGGAAGCCGGCGAGGGGTCGGGCGATCGCACTGACGACCCTGAGGCCGCAGGAGCGCCGGGCGCTGCACCGACCGCCGAACCCTCTGCCGCTTCTACGGAGCCGGGCTCCGAGGAGCCCCAGTCCGGCGCCTATTTGAAAGCCGGCGACGACATCTTCATCAAGCTGCCCTGGGCGTCGAGCTCCAGGGCGCCAGTCGAGGGGGAGACTTTCGACGGGGAGGTGCTCGCCTCTGCTGGGCTGTCATTGGTTGACGCACCCGGCAGCAGCAGTGGCGAGCCTGAGGAGGAGCAGCTGCTGTCACTCTACCGCACCCGGCAAGCCAAGCTGGGTTCCCGGGAAGCGCTTGTCGCGAAGGCGGGAGTTGACATGGAGAAGCGCGCGGAGGAGCTCCGGAGCCAAAATCAAGAAGCTCTTCGATCCCTGGCGCAGGAGCGGGAGCGAGTAGACGAGGAGCGCACGGCCTTTCTTCTCGAGAAGGCCGAGGCTGAGGAGGAACAAAGACTTGCTGCCGAGAAGCAGTCCACGCGGGAAGGCGAGCTAGTGCAGCGGAAGGCCCACCTCGACAGCTACGAAGAAGAGCTCGCCGAGCGCGAGCGAGTTCTTGGCGGGGTGCTCAAGGAGGCAAAGGATGCCGCGGCAACTGCAGAGGCCGCCAAGAGGGAACTAGAGGAGAAGGTGGCGCGGCTGGAGGCCGATATTGGGAAGAGCGGCGAGGAGATTGCCGCGCTCAAGCGTGAGCGCGAGAAGGATGCTGCCGCCCATGGTGAGCTGCAAGGCCTTCTCGCTGAGAGGGGCAAGGAGCTCAGCGCCGCCAAGGATTCCAAAGCAGACCTGGAGCTGAAGCTGGCCACGCTGACGCAGACGCTGGAGGCCGCCAAGGAGCGGGAGAAGACCTTGGCGGAGAAGGTCAAGGTTGATGCGGCGCTGTTGGAGAGCATTGCAGTCACTCAAAACTCCTTCAGAGACACAGTGGAGCACTGGACTGAGGGTCTGGTGAACACTGCCGTCGTCATCAACGAGGAGCTGGCGCAGCTGGGGATGGAGGACTTTGGGTATCCTTCTGACGAGAGCCTTCAACCCAGCGCCAAGCTCAGTCTATTCTTCAAGGGCGTGGCGACGGCACTCCAGCGGCTCCGGGAGAGGATCCCGAAGCAGCTGGCTGACGAGTCGCGCAAAATCTGCGCTGGGGTTCTCCAGAAGGTGCTGATGAAGGTGGCCTTCCGCAACCCAGGCCTCAGCTTCACCAACGTCCTCCGATCCTTGCCGCCTGACGCCGATCTGGACGCACTCAAGGCCCTTGTCGCACCCATTGTGGACAAGGTGAGCGAGATCAAGCGAGTCGAGGGCGGGCGCGTAGATTAGGCCGCCCGTTTCTTCTTTTCCCTTGTCGCTGCTAGTCATGTTATGAGAACAGTCTGTTAGAGCTGCGACAAGTTATATTTGTAATATAACTTTATTTTTGTCTATCAATTGCAATGTTATTTCCTCTACTAGATTCCTCCCTTTGTAGGTTTTCACCCTACGCTTCTAGGGAACTTGTCGGCGCAGGCACCCGAGCCGCGAGCGCTGAGTGCGGAACTTCAGTAGCCTGCTGGCGGCGCTGCTTCCGACAAGAAACCTTGTCGTGACTAGATGCAGCACGCTTAAGCTGTTGAGCGGACTCGAAACAAAGTAAGGGCGTAACTAGCCACGAGTTGGTTCCTCCGCGCACAGGTTTTCCATACAAAGCAGGGTCGTTCGAGGAAGATAACTCAATTTTTTTTTAAAAAGTGATTGCTCAAACTTTGGCAACTTAGCTTTTCTGTTATTTGCTTCCCGGCAAGGCAAGTCTTTGCTTGAACGACGCCTGGCCCACACCACAATCTTCTCCTTCCCCCCGGCAAACTTGTGTGCGAGAGAACCTTCTTTTCCTTTAAAAGAAAAAGAAAGAAGAGAAAATAATAATATGGAGCACTTCGGCTCGTTATTGCTTACCGGATGTAAGTGCTGCACAAAGTGTCAGATAATCACATGCAAGAAAGGAACTAACGCATGAAATGGACAAGCTGTGCGTAGCACATGGGTTTTTGCTTATGCACGGGATCTGCGCCCGGCTTTGTACAAAGGATTACATGCAACAGCGGCAAGACTTGTACAAAAGGTGGTTGCCGGAACGGGTTCCGGCAACCGCGCCTTATGGGAAAAACTTACGAAGATGTTCTATGTTTCAGGAGCTGCTCACTGGAATGCCATCTTCGGTCTCAAGGCGGACAGCGCCAGGCCTTGTGACTCGTCTCACCCGATAAGGGCCTTCCCACTTCAGCGTCAACTTGTTGGAATTCTTGGCGGACTGAACGCGCCGAAGAACAAGGTCGCCTTCCTCGAAGCTTCTGGCTTTAACTTTGCGGCTATGATAGCGGCGCAAAGCTTGCTGGTATCGAGCAGCTCGTACAGCAGCCTGAAGACGATCTTCCTCAAGGAGCAGCGCGTCGTCTTGCCGCAGCTGTTCTTGCTCAAGCTCATCATAAGCGAGCACTCGAGGTGATCTGTATACGAGTTCCGTGGGGAGAACTACCTCTGCTCCATAGACTAGAGCGAAAGGTGTCTGGCCAGTGGCTCGATTTGGCGTCGTTCTGATCGACCAAAGAACCACCGGCAGCTCCTCGATCCAGTTCCTTCCGCACCTGTGCAGCCTGTCGAAAGTTCTGGTCTTGAGTCCGCGCAGCACTTCAGCATTTGCCCTCTCTGCTTGACCGTTGCTTCTCGGATGAGCAACATAAGCGAAGCAGACCTTGGCGCCAAGGTCTTGGACGTACTGCATGAAGGTGTGGCTCGTGAATTGCGTGCCGTTGTCGGTGATGATCCTGTTAGGGATCCCGAAACGGCAAACAATTGACTTGAAGAACTTGACTGCTAACTGTGCTGTCACCTTCCTCACTGGCTGCACTTCCGGCCACTTTGTGAACTTGTCGATTGCGACGTACAAGTACTCAAAGCCCCCGACAGCTCGGGGGAAGGGGCCGAGAATATCGAGCCCCCAGACCGAAAATGGCCAGGATAAAGGGATCGTCTGGAGAGCTTGAGCTGGCTGGTGTATCTGTTTGGAGTGGAACTGGCACGCTTCACACTTGGTTACTTGTGCAGTTGCATCCTGGAGGGCTGTCGGCCAAAAGAAACCTTGTCGGAAAGCTTTGCCGGCAAGTGCTCTTGCGCCTATGTGGTGGCCACATATGCCTCCATGTATCTCTGCCAACAGCTTTTGTCCATCTTCCCGGTGAATACACTTCAATTTCACACTGTTGAGTCTTCTTCTGTACAGTATGCTATCGACAAACTGGTACATACTTGACTGCCGGGCTACTCTTTCCGCTTCTTCTTGCTCTTCGGGAAGTTCTCCTGTCTGAAGGAAAAGGATAATCTGTTGTGCCCATGCTGGAGCCTGTGGCTCGACGACAAGGACTAAAGGCACATCTGCTACTGCGGGAACATCTGCTTCTACGGCAAGGACTTGCGGCCCTGCCGGAGCTTGATGTTCCCCGGCAAGCTTGCTGGAGCAAAACTTGTCGGGAGCGTCTGCTTCAACGGAACAAACCATAAGGCTTTCCGGAGCAGACTGCCCCTCAGCATCTGTGATGTTGATCTTGGGGACTTTCTTGGCGGCGGCTTCGGGGAGCTTTGTCGGAAAGTAGTCACCAGAAACCAACTTCCTCTTTTTGCTTTGTCCAGTTGATGGTGTTACGGATGGTTGAGTCAACTTAAGCACAAAGATCCCTGGTTCCACAGGTAACTTTAGTGCGGCGCACTTTGACAGGCCATCAGCAATATCATTCTGAGCTCTTGGGATATGCTCCATTTGTAGGCCGTCAAAGTGCTCTTCTAGCTTCCTCACTTCATCAACATATGCTTCCATCAACGGACTCTGGTAGTTCTTGTTCACTTGTCGGACGACAAGCTGTGAGTCACCCCTGACAATGAGCTTCTTAATCCCAAGGTCTGCTGCGATTCTGAGACCGGCAAGCAATCCTTCATACTCTGCAGTATTGTTGGTTGCTTGCTCTTTGGGAAAATGCATCTGGACTACGTACTTGAGGTGCTCTCCGGTGGGTGCGACAAGCAGCACGCCTGCTCCGGCGCCTTGCAGCGAGAAGGCTCCATCGAAGTACATCAGCCACTCTTTGCTTGCCTCTTTGACGGGGATGCTCGTTTCTGGAGTTTCTTCATCTGGGGTTGGCGTCCACTCTGCTACGAACTCTGCCAATGCTCTGCTTTGGATAGTTGAGGTGCTCTCAAACTTGAGGCCAAAGCTTGACAATTCCAGCACCCACTCGACAATCCTGCCTGTTGCTTCTGGATTTTGCAGTATCCTCTTCAGCGTAAAGCGAGTGACGACTGTGATCTCATGTGCTTGGAAGTAATGGCGCAGCTTTCTCGAGGCCATGAGGAGGCCGAAAAGCAACTTCTGCACACCAGAGTACCTTGATCTGGCCCCCTGCAGAAGGGAACTGACAAAGTAAACTGGGCGCTGCACCATTCTCCTTGGCATCTCATCATGCTCCTGCGCAAACCCATGTTTGTCGGGACCAGAGCTTGTCGACGAAGCCCCCTGCTTGTCGCTGGATGGATCTGCCGTGGTTGCTGGCTCATCATCTGCCTCCCTCTCCGCCACTAACGCAGCACTAACCACTTGATTGGTTGCTGCTATATATAGCAGCAACTTCTCTTGCGGCTTAGGTGCGACAAGCGTTGGAGTGGAGGACAGGTATCTCTTCAAGTCCTGCAGCGCAGCCTCCGCTTCCGGAGTCCATTTCATTGGACCTGCCTTTTTCAAAATTTTGAAAAATGGTAGGGCACGCTCAGCAGATCTAGAGATAAACCTGCTGAGAGCAGCCACGCAACCAGCAAGCCTTCGTACATCCTTGACGCGCTTCGGTGCTTCGATCTGCTCGATGGCTTTGATCTTGTCGGGATTGGCTTCAATTCCCCGCTGAGATACGAAGAACCCGAGAAGCTTGCCGGAAGGGACTCCAAACACGCACTTCTCGGGGTTAAGCTTGAGGTTGATCTTGCGCAGGTTTGCAAATGTTTCGTCTAAATCTTGAATCAAGGTCGCCTTGCTTTTGCTCTTGACCACTATGTCATCCATGTAAGCTTCCATATTTCTGTGTATTTGTGTCTCAAAAGCATGGTGGACTACCCTTGCGAATGTCGAACCAGCATTCTTCAATCCGAAAGGCATCCGTACGAAGCAGTATGTGCCACACGGGGTGATAAATGCGGTTTTCTCTTCATCTTCTTCTGCCATGAAGATCTGATGATATCCTGAGTATGCATCAAGAAATGAAAGCAAATCGCATCCGGCTGTGGAGTCAACAATCTGGTCGATACGCGGCAAGGGAAATGGGTCTTTGGGACAAGCTTTATTAACATCAGTGAAGTCAATACAAAGTCTCCATTTCCCATTAGCCTTGCGCACAACAACAGGATTGGCCAACCACGTGGGATGGAGTACTCCTCTGACAAGGCCTGCTGCTTCCAACTTCTTGATTTCTTCTGCGATGAATTCTTGGCGCTCTACTGCCTGCTTCCTGACTCTCTGCTTGACGGGCCGCGCATGAGGACAGACGGCAAGGTGGTGCTCAATTACTTTCCTGGGAACACCGGGGATATCAGACGGTTGCCACGCAAACACGTCGACATTCGCCCGCAGGAAAGCAACGAGCGCGCTTTCCTATTTGGGGTCAAGAGTGGCGCTGATGGTGAAGGTACCACCAGTGCCATCCTCCTTGGCGGACACCTTCTTGGTCTCAGGTGGAGCTGCCATTGCCTTCTTGCACTTGCCGGTGGAGCTCGATGGTGCGTCCTCGACGGTAGCGCAGCACTCCGAAGAGGTGCGCTTACCAGAGTGGGCATCAGAGCTCTTGCCGGGCTTGGTCTTCTTCTTCCCCCCGGGAGCTTCAGCGGCAAGTGTCCTTCGTTCTGCTGCGGCTGCTGCTTCCCGGTAGATCTTGTCGGCACAGATAAGAGCATCCTTCTTGTCGCCAGGGACAGAGATGACACTTATTGGGCCTGGCATTTTTAGTACGTTGTACACATAGTGAGAAGCTGCCATGAACTTGGCGAGTGCCGGACGGCCAAGGATTCCATTATAAGGTAATGGAATGTCAGCAACGTCAAACGTGACCCTCTCAGTCCTGAAGTTCAGCTCACTGCCAAATGTTACCGGCAACGTGATCTTTCCCTTTGGCTTGCTCCTTCCTGGGTTGATTCCTTGAAATGTGCCGGTCTCTTCGAGCTCGCTGTCAGGGATCTGGAGTTTCTGGAGCACCGCGGAGGAGATCAGATTCAAGTCGGCCCCGCCGTCCAGTAGCATCTTAGTGACCTTGAGGTTGCGGATTGTTGGTGAAACCAACATCGGCAAGCACCCGACCGCAGTTATGCGATCTGGGTGGTCCTCAATATCAAAGATGATAGGCGTGCCGGACCATTTCAGAGGCTTGCGTGACTCAACGGGTGGTTCTGCTGCATTAACTTCTCGCACCCACTGCTTGAGCTGGCGGTGCGAGGCATGCAGAGAAGCACCACCGTCAACACACAAGACATCTGTGGCTTTCTGGAATTCCTGCTCATCAGTCTCCTCATCATCCATATCTTCATCATCGCCGTCATCTTCATCCTTGTCGCGGCCACGAGGAGGTCTGTCTCCTTGCCGCTGCTTGGCCTTGCCGCGGCGTCCTCCTTGGCCGGGACGTTTCTTGCCGGATCCACCAGCTCCTTCCTGGGCTTTCTCCTTGTCGCGCCGCTCGTATTCAGCTTTCTGTTGCTCAACAAGCTGCTCGACCCTCTTGCAGTTTTGAAGATCATGGCCCTTGGTGCGGTGAATCTTGCAATACTGCTTGTTGGTGCCGTCCTGCTTGTCGGCGACCGCCACCTCCGCGGCAACCTTCTTGCCGGAGTCACCAGCTTTGGCTTCCTTGGCGCCGCCACCGTTGCCGGACTGCTCAACAACCAGCACTTCTTTGCCTTTCCTCCTTCTGTTGTTCCGCCGCCGGTTTTTCCTTGTCAGGGCGGCATCTTCGCTGTCAGATCCTCCCGCTCCTATATTTTCTCCGGGGAGTCTCCTCCCTTCCTCAGCACGCGCGCACTTGTCGGCCAGTGCATATAACTCACTGACGTCCCTGATCTTGCACATCGCCATTTCCTCCCGCATCCTGCGGTTCCGCACGTTCTGATGGAACGCATTGATCACCGCGGCAGGGTGGACGTCTAGGATGTTGTGCTGCACGCTACTGAATCTCCAAATGTACTTGCGCAGGGGCTCTCCTTCCTTCTGGGCGAGCAAATGAAGATCACTCTCCTGGCCATGAGGCTTGTGTCCACTGGTAAAGGCGCCGACAAACTGATGGCACAGATCAGCCCAAGAGGATATGGAGTTGTCCGGCAAGTGCATGAGCCAGGATCTGACATTGGGCTTGAGCACCAGCGGGAAGTAGTTGGCAAGGATCTTGTCATCTCGTCCCCCGGCAGCTTGCACCGCAATGGTGTAGATGCTGAGGAACTCTGACGGGTGCGTCTTGCCGTCGTACTTCTCCGGTACGTCTGGCTTGAAGTTCTTTGTACTGGGCCACTGGACTTGCCACAGCTCACGAGTGAACGCAGGACAACCTACCGCGTACGGCAGATCGCCTGGTTCCCCTGGCGCATGCATGTCAACAGAGGGCCCAGCGCGCTTGTCGGATTGACGTCGCGCTTCTCCTCGGCGCTCGATGCGGGTTTGAGCGTCTTCTTGTTGTCGATCATGAAGAACTTGGCGCTGATCACGACGTGCTCGTGGATCCGACGATGCAGTGGAGTCACTGTCGAGGTGGATCCGACGAGTCGGTGATCTTGGCCTTTGGGGCAGTGATTGCATGGTAGTTGCACCTCCGCCCGTTTCGTCGCCACCGGCTCGCGTCCGGCGGTCCTGCAGTGGCGGCAATGCGCTCGGCCGCCGTGGAGTGTCGCCGTTGGCGTAGCCGATGAGACTCTGAATGGTGGCCCTCCATTCGTCGATCTTGTCTGACGTTGGAGGGTAATCTAAGAGAAGTTGAGCTCGCGCCAAAGCTTCTGCTGGAGTGGTGGGTGGCAGTGGTGGACGGCGCGAGGAGCGGGACATGCTCGAACTTCTAACTATGTTAGAAGGAGCAGTATCCCGTCCAGGCGACCGTGCCCTGCTCATGCCAGCATGCTGGCGTGCATGCTGGTCTTGAGCGCCCCGAGATCCACCAGTTTGGCCTTGGTCTAACATGCGCATGGTGCTGCGAGCGCCATGGTGCTGTTGATCTTGCGCCTCCTGAGAGTGGCGCGGAACATGTACAGTCGCCGAGGTTTGTGCAGCCTTGTCCTTGGACTTGGCAGCACTGTGAGCACCCTCATCGACGGCTGTTCTTCTGCCGGCGTCCACTCCACCACCCATTTGCTCCAACGGTGGCGGAAATGATGTGGACGGAGCGGCTGCCGCCGAAGTCTTCTTCTTCGGTGGCATGTTGATGAAGGGAATGAAGATCTAGCTCGTGTGAACACCGGATCAGGTTCACAAAATCTCGACGCCCCCTACCTGGCGCGCCAAAGATGTCAGGGAAACTGATCCACGAACACCTATGGGGCCGGTGGACCGGGCCCCTTTCAGTTCGGCGGGGGGCGGAGATCGCACGAAGAGCGGATCGAGGCGAGGCACACGAGCAGTTTACCCAGCTTCGGAGCTCTCCGGAGAGATAACACTCCTACTGCTGCTTGTCTGGTTGTATTATCTGGTGTTCTTGCTCTCCAAAGTGAGAGTGTGATGTTCTCTAGGCTACGGATGGATCGAAGCAAACTGTCTGAGGCCCCGAACCTATGAGCCGAACCTCCTCTACGTTGCGCATGGGCCTCCTTTTATACACTAAAGGGGTCACCGACAGGTGGCAATGCAGAGGAGGGTAAAAACGTAAAAAGCGAGGTAGTTGATACAGTTGCTTGTACAGCGCACCCTACCTAACTCTGACGGCAGGGGACAAGGGCATTAAATGCCCGTCTGAGTCGCCCGAACAGTGCAGAAAAGGACCGTTAGGGGCGCCACCGCTCGCCACGATGGCGATCTTGTCAGCTTCGCATGCCACTGCGCACTGTTGGCTGCATAGCTTCCCGCCACGCACGCCCGGAGAGGCCCCCAGAGCGACATGTTTGTGGATGCGCTGGAGCGTGAACGCAGAGTGGCCGCCTGCCGCGGCACGCGCCTTGCCGCTGTTGTTATCTTGTCGGGTCCGGAAGCTTGTCGCTCACCGGGCCTCGAGATACCTTGGTTGGTCTTCCCGGCAAGCTCCTCTTGCCGGGGCCTTGTTGCCTTGCCGGAGCGCATGGCGCGTCGCGGCAAGTTCCTTGGAGCGCCTTGGTTGGCCTTCCCGGCAAGCTCCTCTTGCCGGGGTCTTGTCTCCTTAGCTTAAATACTTTGTTCTTGGATGGCTCCAAGGGAACCTTGGGGGATCTTGGCGATCACCCGGCAAGCCTTTGCCGCGGGGTGCTGCAATTGCCCGTGCACAAGTTCGGGGTACTAGGGTACCCCTAATCTAGTACACCGACATTCTTGTTGGACCTTCTTGATCAACTACAGGTAATCTCTCAAGTGAAGGTGTGTCCTCAATGACCATACTGTGGTACACCTTTTGTGATGTCTTGTTGCAGCACCAGTGACACACATAAATAGTCCGAAGAGTCATGGTGGTGATATGGAAGCTACTAAACCCATTGATCACCTTGAGATGATGGTACTCGAGTGCAGTACAGCCACAGAGCAGGCGCTTCATGTCATCCTTTGGGATGCAGACGACGATGAGCTCGAGGTGCTTCAGTCATGGTAGAAAAAGAGTGGGCGCGTCATTAGGGGGATGGAAGTTCGTGAACTTGGCGAGACGCAGCATGGGCGCGAGGTGGAGGGCAGACGTTGGCAGCAAGCACATGTGCCCATCATTAAAACTCAGCTCCTCAAGCTAATCTAGGAAGGGGATCGAAACAACTCCTCAACCTTGGGTTCGTCCCTGCCGTTGGAATAGAACTTGCCCATGCTAAGGCCTTTGTAACACCCACGATGCGGCTATATCTCCCACGTGTCGGAGCACGACTTAGAGGCACAACCGCATTGTAGGCATGTCTCAAGAGGGGTAATCTTTACACATCCCATGTACTGAATAAGAAAGGGATAAAGAGTTGGCTTACAATCACCACTTCACACAATACATAAATATAGCATTACAACATCTAGAATACAATCACGGTCCGACTACGGAACCAAAATAAAAGAAGACCACCCCTAATGCTAGATCCCCGATCGCCCCGACTGGGCTCCACTACTGATCAACTGGAAACTAAACAACACAACGAACACGATCTTCATCGAGCTCCCAACTGAGCTGGGTTGCATCACCTGCACTGGTATCATAGGCACCTGCAACTGGTTTTGGAAGTAATCTGTGAGTCACGGGGACTCAGCAATCTCACACCCTCGCGATCAAGACTATTTAAGCTTATGGGTAGGAAAAGGTAGTGAGGTGGAGCTGCAACAAGCACTAGCATATATGGTGGCTAACTTACGCAAATGAGAGCGAGAAGAGAAGCAAAGCACGATCGATAAACTATCATGATCAAGAAGTGATCCTGAAACTACTTACGTTCAAGCATAACACGACACCGTGTTCACTTCCCGGACTCCGCCGGAAAGAGACCATCACGGCTACACACGCGATTGATCCATTTTAATTAAGTTAAGTGACAAGTTCTCTACAACCGGATATTAACAAATTCCCATCTGCCCATAACCGCGGGCACGTCTTTCGAAAGTTCAAAACCCTACAGGTGTGTCCCAACTTAGCCCATCACAAGCTGTCACGGTTAACGAAGGATATTCCTTCTCCCAGGAAGACCCGATCAGACTCGGAATCCCGGTTACAAGACATTTCGATAATGGTAAAACAAGACCAGCAAAGCCGCCCGATGTGCCGACATCCTGATAGGAGCTGCACATATCTCGTTCTCAGGGCAACACCGGATTGTCCAAGATTCCGGTAGGCCAGCCCAGAGTTGCCCCTGGTGGCCACCGGCTGCTGACAGGTTAACACCAACACTTAGACAAGCACTGCCCCGGGGGGGTTAAAATAAAGATGACCCTTGAGTCTGCAGAACCCAAGGGAAAAAGGCTAGGTGACAAATGGTAAAACTAAGGTTGGGCCTTGCTGGAGGAGTTTTATTCAAGCGAACTGTCAAGGGGTTCCCATTATAACCCAACCGCGTAAGGAACGCAAAATCAAGGAACATAACACCGGTATGACGGAAACTAGGGCGGCAAGAGTGGAACAAAACACCAGGCATAAGGCTGAGCCTTCCATCCTTTACCAAGTATATAGATGCATTAAGTAAATAAGATATATTTTGATATCCCAACATATATCCATGTTCCAACATGGAACAAGCTCCATCTTCACCTGCAACTAGCAACGCTATAAGAGGGGCTGAGCAAAGCGGTAACATAGCCAAACAACGGTTTGCTAGGAAAAGGTGGGTTAGAGGCTTGACATGGCAATATGGGAGGCATGATATATCAAGTGGTAGGTATCGCAGCATAGGATTAGAGCGAGCAACTAGCAAGAAAAGATAGAAGTAATTTCGAGGGTATGGTCATCTTGCCTGCAAAGTTCTCAGAGTTGACGAAAGCTTGATCCTCGTAAGCGTACTCAACGGGTTCCTCGAACACGAACTCGTATCCCGGCTCTACCCAAGGCAAGGACACAAGCAAAGGAAACCACAATCAATCATAGTGCAATGCGCAAGCAACATGATTTAAAGCATGGCATGATATGCGAGATGTGATATGCAATGCATATGCATGCTCTGGAAGGAAAAGATTGAACTAGGCCTCAACTTGGCAAACCAAGTGTGCTGCTGGAAATATGAGTTGATTTCGGTCGAAGTCAATATAAAGATCACCGGAATCGGATGCCCGGTTTGCAAATGGCAAGCAAAACAAGAATGGCACAATTCTGCGATTAACAACACGATGCCATCTAGAATGCAACAAGAAACTAAGCTACTGCACTCCAACATAGCAACAAAGCACATGGAAGTGATCTACTCAAGATTCTTAACATAATATGAACACTGAGCTACGGCTGAATCACACAATAGCATGTTCAAACAAGCATGGCAAAAGTGCAAAAGATATCAGCATCACAAACTTAGTGAAAATACTAACATGTCAGGAATTAACATCAGGAAGCAAAGTTTAGACCAAGATAACAACATGCTACAGGAACTGAACATAGCAATACAAGGCATGGACTGAATCTACTCAAAGCATATAACAGAAGTCCCTTACTGACCATAAGCCAAAAGGGATCAGAAGATATGATGGCACCCATGTAAACATAGCAAGTTACGTTAACAGATTCAGACTTAGCAGAAAACTGGACATGGCATAAACAGAGTTACGTAGGCATGTTTGCGAGCTCGATGCACTCACCACAAGGCATTGCATGACAAACTAAGCATACACCTAGCAAGAAGACATGATCAAGAAGCTAAACATGGGAAGAACAATCTCATAGCATGCATGGATCAACTACAACAACCTGGGCAAAATTGATTAACACGTAAACAATCTGCTAGGAACATTTTATAGCAAAAGTAGAGCAGGATTGAGTCATTCTAGGGTACTCCATAAATGCAAACAAGTACATGGATGGATAGATAATAACCATATGCCCAAATCATCCTTACTGAACATACTCAAAAGAAGCATGGATCACTCTATAGCAACATTGTGCTGCATATGGGTGTGCATATGGGTGTGTGCTGCATATGGGTATGAGCTCTACATGTGTTTTGGGCTATGCCATGCCATCTTTACAGGGGTGTATGCCATGTATTTTTGTGATCAATGTGGTGACTAGCACAAGCATGCAAAGTAGCTCTCGTGATGTTGCTGATTTCAGGGACTTGGAATTCTTCTAAGTCATTTCCCTGATGTTATTTTTATGCCATGTATTCATGTTGATACAGAGTGATCCATGCCTCTTTTGAGCATGTTTAGTAAGGATGATTTTGAGATATTGTTATGTTCTATCCATCCATGTCTTTGTTTGCAACTATGGAGTACCCTAGCATGACTCAATCTTGCTCTACTTTGGCTATAAAATGTTCCTGGCAGATTGTTAACGTGTTAATCAATTTTGCCGAGGTTGTTGTAGTTGAGCCATGCATGCTATGAGATTGTTCTTGCCATGTTTAGCTTCTTGAACATGTCTTCTTGCTGGGTGTATGCTTAGTTTGTCAGGAAATGCCTTGTGGTGAGTGCATCAAGCTCGCAAACATGCCTACGTAACTGTTTATGCCATGTCCAGTTTTCTGCAAAGTCTGAATCTGTTAACGAAACTTGCTATGTTTACATGGGTGCCATCATATCTTCTGATCCTTTTTGGCTTGTGGTCAGTAAGGGACTTCTGTTATATGCTTTGAGTAGATTCATGCCATGCCTTGCTTTGCCATGATATGTTCCTGTAGCTTGTTGTTATCTTGCTCTAAACATTGCTTCCTAATGTGAATTCCTGGCATGTTATTTTACAAAGTCCGTGGTGCTGATATCTTTTGCCCTTTTGCCATGCTTGTTTGAACCTGCTCTTGTGTGATTTAGCCGTAGCTCAGTGTTCATCTTTTGTCAAGCATCTTGAGTAGATCATTGCTATGTGTTTTGTTGCTATGTTGGAGTGCAGTAGCTTAGTTTCTCGTTGCATTCTAGATGGCATCGTGATGTTAATCGCAGAATAGTGCCATTATTGTTTTGCTTGCCATTTGCAAACCGTGCATCCGATTCTGGTGATCTTTATAACGATTTCGACCAAAATCAACTCATCTTTCCAGCAGCACACTTGGTTTTCCAAGTTGAGGCCTGATTCAATCTTTTCCTTCCGGGGCATGCATGTGCATTGCATATCATATCCCGCATATCATGCCATGTTTTGCATCATGTTGCTTGCGCATTGCACCGTGGTTGATTCTGGTTTCCTTTGCTTGTGTTCTTGCCTTGGGTAGAGCCGGGAGACGAGTTCGTGTTCGAGGTACCCGTTGAGTACGTTTTCGAGGATCAAGCTTTCGTCTTCTCGGAGAACTTTGCAGGCAAGATGACCATACCCTCAAAATCACTTCTATATTTGCTTGCTAGTTGCTCGCTCTTTTGCTCTGCTCCTATACCTACCACTTGCTATATCATGCCTCCCATATTGCCATGTCAAACCTCTAACCAACCTTGTCCTAGCAAACCGTTGTTTGGCTATGTTACCGCTTTGCTCAGCCCCTCTTATAGCGTTGCTAGTTGCAGGTGAAGATTGGAGTTTGTTCCTTGTTGGGAACATGGATATTTGTTGGGATATCACAATATCTCTTATTTTAATTAATGCATCTATATACTTGGTAAAGGGTGGAAGGCTCGGCCTTATGCCTGGTGTTTTGTTCCACTCTTGCCGCCCTAGTTTCCGTCATACCGGTGTTATGTTCCTTGAACTTGCGTTCCTTACGCGGTTGGGTTATAATGGGAACCCCTTGACAGTTCGCCTTGAATAAAACTCCTCCAGCAAGGCCCAACCTTGGTTTTACCATTTTCCACCTAGCCTTTTCCCTTGGGTTCTACAGACTCAAGGGTCATCTTTATTTTAACCCCCCCCCCCCGGGCCAGTGCTTGTCTAAGTGTTGGTCCGAACCTGTCAGCAGCCGGTGGCCACCAGGGGCAACTCTGGGCTAGCCTACCAGAATCTTGGACAATCCGGTGTTGCCCTGAGAACGAGATATGTGCAGCTCCTATCAGGATGTCGGCACATCGGGCGGCTTTGCTGGTCTTGTTTTACCATTGTCGAAATGTCTTGTAACCGGGATTCCGAGTCTGATCGGGTCTTCCTGGGAGAAGGAATATCCTTCGTTGACCGTGAGAGCTTGTGATGGGCTAAGTTGGGACACCCCTACAGGGTTTTGAACTTTCAAAAAACATGCCCGCGGTTATGGGCAGATGGGAATTTGTTAATGTCCGGTTGTAGAAAACTTGACACTTAACTTAATTATAATGCATCAACCGCGTGTGTATCGTGATGGTCTCTTTCCGGCGGAGTCCGGGAAGTGAACACGGCGTTGGAGTTATGCTTGAACGTAAGTAGTTTCAGGATCACTTCTTGATCACTTCTAGTTCACGACCGTGCTTTGCTTCTCTTCTCGCTCTTATTTGCGTAAGTTAGCCACCATATATGCTAGTGCTTGCTGTAGCTCCACCTCACTACCTTTTCCTACCCATAAGCTTAAATAGTCTTGATCGCGAGGGTGTGAGATTGCTGAGTCCCCGTGACTCACAGATTACTTCAAACAGTTGCAGGTGCCGACGATAACTATGCAAGTGACGCAACCGAGCTCAAGGAGGAGCTCGATGAAGATCGTGTTCGTTGTGTTGTTTCGTTTCAGTTGATCAATAGTGGAGCCCAGTCGGGGCGATCGGGGATCTAGCATTAGGGGTGGTCTTCTTTTATTTTGGTTTCGTAGTCGGACCTTGATTGTATTCTGGATGATGTAATGCTATATTTATGTATTGTGTGAAGTGGTGATTGTAAGCCAACTCTGTACATTTTTCTTATTTAGTACATGGGATGTGTAAAGATTACCCCTCCTGCGACATGCCTCTAATGCGGTTATGCCTCTAAGTCGTGCTCCGACACGTGGGAGATATAGCCGCATCGTGGGTGTTACAAGTTGGTAATCAGAGCCTTCCCCGACTTAGGAGCCCCCTGCTTGATCGAATCGCTGGCGTTGTTGAGTCTAGAAAAATGTTTTGAGTCTTATAGGATTACATATATCGGAGAGTAGGATTATTTTACTCCTCAGTCCCTTCGTCGCTCTGGTGAGGCCTCCTGACATAGAGTTTTGACTCATCTCTTCTCAAATTTCACTAAAAAAATTTAGGATCACGCGGGTATCTTGGAATCGTTTCGATGGTTTTGTGACGAGAACATTGTTCTTGGTGCCTCCTGACATTTAGGGGTTGTGGCAGTGTCCCGGGGAGTTGAGCTCTGAGGTGTTGTCGTCACAATTTTATCGTTGCAGTTCTGGAATACCTGAGTTTCGCCGACATCGAAAATCTCTTTTATGCAGTTGTTGGTGAGATAACCTCGACACCACCCAGTACTGGGGCGGGAGTTCGGGAGTATTGCGATAACTCGTATAATAGATGCTTTTCGAAGGTTGAGGTAAATGATTTCCGAAGGTTTCTTGGTTATGTGTTGAAGGATGGATACAGCTGGATGTAGGATTTGCTAGTTTTGGGTGAGATATTATGCTTCCCCTATATCCCCAACACCAGATGGTATAACCGGAAAGTTTGGGGAGTTTATAAGTGGGAATTCAAGTAGCTCTTAGGATATCTTTCCGACAGATGCATGATATGAGATTGGGGTTCGACGTCTAGTGGTCCGCCTATCCACGGTTGGTTTTACAGTGGTCTCGTTGTGTCTTTAAGAGTCCTTGGCTATGCTGACTCGGGGACACTTCGTATGTCATGTGCACTGCCTTGTACATGATGGTGCTGTATGATCGAGCCCGTGTGGGCCCCACCACGAAAACTTTGGACGAAATCTCTATCATATGTTTATTTTGGCTTATTTTGCAAGCCAATCCTTTGTTTTTGTTTTCAGTTGTGGTATTCGAGTTGCTTCGAAGTCAAATGTTGATTCCATACTTTTCCTAAACGATGTTCTCATATTTCTATGTGAATACTAATCCTTCATGATAATCGAGATTGTCATGCCAATCCTTTTCAACCGACGTGTTTCTCTTCAAGCGGATCCGATCAATTCAACATCCGCAAGATCAATTATCAGTTCTTCTCAACGGTGCTCATTTCTTCCGCCCCAAGTTGCCTTTGTTTTTCCTGCCCTCCCATCCTTTTCTTTCAAGGATTCGGATTTCTTAATCAACTATCATGTTATTGATGAGAAGTCTCTCCATTCTTTTCTGTCAATGTTCTTATCCATTGATTCTCAGGAAGATACTAAGGAAGTTTCAAGTTCATCATTCGTCATTCTTTTCTTCTCCAGTGGATTCAATTCAAGTTGTGTTGATCATATTCCTTTCCTCGTTTCAAATGCTTTCTCATGTCGGTGCACCTCTTAATCGTTCACTTCTCGCTATTCAATTATCCCGGAGTGCTGAAGATGTCTCGGAAGATTCGTTTCCATTCCTAATCCATTCAAGATATTTCGAGGTTGTTATCTCACTTGAGTCATTTAATTCTACCGGTGCATTCTCTCTTTTAAATCGTTCAATAGTGTATCTTTTGAGTGGGCCCTAACCCACAGGTCTTTTCCCAGGATCTTACCTGACTCTTCTAATTTTACCGGAGTTATTCTCAAATTCTTTTCAAATTTTGACATAAGAATGAATATTCATCAGTCAATTGCCTTCTCCAATATTGTTTTCAAATTCTTTTCATCATTGGCTCAACCTTTCCAATTTTCTTTCCGGAGTGCCTCAAAAATTCTCAGTGGTGGTTCTCGTCATCATTCTCAACATTTGAAGACCGAGGAAGAGTTTATCTTCAATCATATCCGTTCTCGTGAAGATTCTCAGTTCTAGCTTGATGCCATCCTCTCATAATTGTTTGTGACAATTCTTTTCACCCATCCAAAGCATTTCAAGAGTCTTTTCAGTTTGATTCTCCGCAGCCCATCGTTTCAGGATTATTCATTCCAGCTTCCAGCTCTCGTTTCTCCAAATATTACCGGTGCATCGATCAAATATCCTCTAATTAGTTCATGATCTCTTCGTTCTCTTGCATCTAAATTCCCTGAAGTATCTTCATTCATTTCCCAATTCTTCCTGGTGTTTCGCTATCTTTTCCTTGATTGTTTCTTAATTCTTACGGTGGTTCTTCCAACATTTTTTCTTCCTTCGTTTATCATATCAATTTATTCATTGTTTTCAACCCGACCGGTGATTCGCTGAAGACCTTCTCAAGTTTGCGCTATATCTCTATTAATCCTTTCTACGAGAATAACTAGTGTGCCATATCCATTGTTTGTCATCTATTTAATAGGTGAAGGATAAGCATAATGTAATTCTTATTCTTGTTTCATCGAGTGAATTCAATTTCTTATTCCGGAGGTTCATCATATCACATTCTCGGTTCGAGATTCTTTATCTTTTCTTGTCCAAGAGTTCCAAGCTCTCACAATTATATCATCGCGAAGCTCCATCCAAATCATCTCAAGGCTTCAATCTTATTATTTTCACCCTTCACTTCTTTTTGATTATTCTTGTTTTACCGAAGTTCTTCATGGAGGCTCTACATGATGGCTCATCAAGGATTTGATTCATTCTTGAAGAGTTCTTCAAGATTCTTTTCAGAGGAGTTCAAGCATTCTTCATCTTGCATTCCAAAGTGCAATTCTTTCATATCTCATCATTGAGGTGGTGCTATGTCATTGTTGATAATTTCCCTTCGTGTTTCATGATTCTCAAGTTTTCAAGAGTGACATATCTAAATCCATCATTTTCTCTTCGCTCAAGACATCCTTTCCGATCCATTAACCTCTTCGTTGGGGTTATCTTGTGTCATTTTTCACCTTAAGACTTCCCTAAGGATTGTTTCTATTTTGGTGCTCATAAAGGACCCAAGTTCTTCATTTATCCTCCCGGTGAAATAAGCTTCTCATCTCCTTGTTGATAGCAATCCAATCTATCATTTTCGTTAGTGGCAGAATTTCACCTCATAGTTTTGAGATGTTTTCCATAAGCCCACAACAAGCTTACTCTTTTCGTTGTTGGTTTTCCAACAACTCCGTTCGACCCTTCTCCTTAACATGCCTTTGCAAGCTCATTGGAGGTAGAAGATGTTGTTTTCTTCCCCGTTCCTTTAATTCCATTCTTTCATTTCTTCCAGAGGCATTGTGTTGTTGCCCTCTCCTCTCATCATCTCGAATGGTGAGGATCATGTTTCTTTTCGTGCTTATCCATTTATCCGGAGTGTTGTGCCCTCTGCTCAAGTTCTTTTCATCTTATCAAGTTTGTATCACTTTTCAACCAGAGTGCTTTCAACTTTGTTCTTTTTCGTTGTGTTCTTTCTTTCAATTTGTTCATTCTTTCAAGGTTCTTTGGTTTCACTCGTTTGTCAAACAAGCAACTTAGTTTTACCTCTTCTCTTTCTCTTCCGTTTTCTCTCCGGTGCCATCCTAGATCTCGGGACGAGATCCTCTCATAGTGGTGGAGTGTTGTAACACCCCGAGACCATTGCGCCAGGTGTATTAAAGTTATTCGTTGTTGTTGCCTTGTCATTTGTTGGTGTGTCATGAATTTCATATCATGTCATCATGTGCATCGCATTTGCATATGTGTTCGTCTCATGCATCCGAGCATTTTCCCCATTGTCCGTTTTGCAATCCGGCGCTCCTATGTCCTCCGGCACCTCCTTTTGCCTCTTTTCGTGAGTGGGTGTTAAACTATCTCGGATTGGACCGAGATTTGCAAAGCGGCCTTGGGTCACCACCGGTAGACCGCCTGTCAAGTTTTGTGCCATTTGGAGTTCGTTTGATACTCCAACGGTTGACCGGGTATCCGTAAAGGCCTCATGTGTGTTGCAGCCCAACACCCCTTCAAAGTGGCCCAAAACCCATCCAAATCCCCTCCATCCTCTCGGCCGTTCGATCACGGTCGTGTGGCCGAAAACCGCACCTCATTTGGACTCTCCTAGCTCCCTCTACCTATAAATATATGCACCCCTCCGAAATTTTCGGGCGAAACCCTAACCTCCTTCCACCTCGCGCCGTCGGACAAATACTCCACCATCCGGACATGTCTAGCTGCCGCGCCGGACCAATCGGACGCCGCCACGTCTCCACCGCAGGCCCTTTCTCTCCTCCGCACCGCCGGGCCCGTGGGGCCCATTGCCGGCCTGCCCCCGGGCCGAACCGGGCCGCGCCGGTGCCCAATCCGCCCGACCGCCGGCGTCCTTCCTCCGCCGCCTTGCTCGCTGGAGCATCGCCGGCAACTGCTCCGGCAGCCACGCCGCACGCCATCGGCCGCCGCCCGCCGACCTCGCCGGCTCCGCGCGCCGGATCCCCATCGTGCGCCGCCCGGCTCGCTACTACCTCTTGAGCTTGCGTTGGATTTCCCCGAAGAGGAAGGGATGATGCAGCAGAGTAGCGTAAGTATTTCCCTCAGTTTTTGAGAACCAAGGTATCAATCCAGTAGGAGGCCATGCTCAAGTCCCTCGTACCTGCACAAAACGATAGCTACTCGCAACCAACGCGATTAGGGGTTGTCAATCCCTTCACGGTCACTTACGAGAGTGAGATCTGATAGATATAATATTTTTGGTATTTTTGGTATAGAGATGCAAAGTAAAAAGTAAAGGCAAAGTAAAAAGCAAAGCAAGATTAAAGTGATGGAGATTGATATGATGAGAATAGACCCGGGGGCCATAGGTTTCACTAGTGGCTTCTCTCAAGAGCATAAGTATTCTACGGTGGGTGAACAAATTACTGTTGAGCAATTGACAGAATTGAGCATAGTTATGAGAATATCTAGGCATGATCATGTATATAGGCATCACGTCCGTGACAAGTAGACCGAAACGATTCTGCATCTACTACTATTACTCCACTCATCGACCGCTATCCAGCATGCATCTAGAGTATTAAGTTAAAAACAGAGTAACGCCTTAAGCAAGATGACATGATGTAGAGAGATAAATTCATGCAATATGAAATAAACCCCATCTTGTTATCCTCGATGGCAACGATACAATACGTGCCTTGCTGCCCCTTCTGTCACTGGGAAAGGACACCGCAAGATCGAACCCAAAGCTAAGCACTTCTCCCATGGCAAGAACTACCAATCTAGTTGGCCAAACCAAACGGATAATTCGAAGAGACTTGCAAAGATAACCAATCATACATAAAAGAATTCAGAGAAGATTCAAATATTATTCATAGATAGACTTGATCATAAACCCACAATTCATCGGTCTCAACAAACACACCGCAAAAAGAAGATTACATCGAATAGATCTCCACGAGAGAGGGGGAGAACTTTGTATTGAGATCCAAAAAGAGAGAAGAAGCCATCTAGCTACTAACTATGGACCCGAAGGTCTGAGGTAAACTACTCACACTTCATCGGAGAGGCTATGATGATGTAGAAGCCCTCCGTGATGACGGCCCTCTCCGGCGGAGCTCCGGAACAGGCCCCAAGATGGGATCTCATGGATACAGAAAGTTGCGGCGGTGGAATTGGGTTTTTGGCTCCGTCTCTGTTCGTTTGGGGGTACGTAGGTATATATAGGAGGAAGGAGTACATCGGTGGAGCATCGAGGGGCCCACGAGGCAGGGGGTGCGCCCTAGGGGGGGCACCCCCCACCCTCGTGACCGCCTCTCTGATGCCTTGGCGTAGGGTCCAAGTCTCCTGGATCACGTTCGGTGAGAAAATCATGTTCCAAAAGGTTTCATTCCGTTTGGACTCCGTTTGATATTCCGTTTCTTCGAAACACTGAAATAGGCAAAAAAACAGCAATTCTGGGCTGGGCCTCCGGTTAATAGGTTAGTCCCAAAAATAATATAAAAGTGGAAAATAAAGCCCAATATAGTCCAAAACAGTAGATAATATAGCATGGAGCAATCAAAAATTATAGATACGTTGGAGACGCATCAGGCATCCCCAAGCTTAATTCCTGCTCGTCCTCGAGTAGGTAAATGATAAAAAGAGAATTTTTGATGCGGAGTGCTACTTGGCATAATTTCAATGCAAATCTTGTTAATTGTGGTATGAATATTCAGATTAGGAAGATTCAAGACAAAAGTTCATATTGATATAAAGAATAATAATACTTCAAGCAAACCAACAAAGCAATTATGTTTTCTTAAAGTAACATGGCCAAAGAAAGTTCATCCCTACAAAATCATATATTTTAGTCATGCTCCATTTTCGTCACACAAGAATGCTCTCATCATGCACAACCCCGATGACAAGCCAAGCAATTGTTTCATACCTTAATAATTTCAAACTCATAAACTTTCATGCAATACATGAGCGTGAGCCATGGATATAGCACTATGGGTGGAATAGAATGATGGGGGTTATGTGGAGAAGACAAAAAGGAGAAAGTCTCACATCAACAAGGCTAATCAATGGGCTATGGAGATGCCCATCAATTGATGTTAATGCAAGGAGTAGGGATTGCCATGCAACGGATGCACTAGAGCTATAAATGTATGAAAGCTCAACAAAAGAAACTAAGTGGGTGTGCATCCAACTTGCTTGCTCACAAAGACCTAGGGCACTTGAGGAGGCCCATTGTTGGAATATACAAGCCAAGTTCTATAATGAAAATTCCCACTAGTATATGAAAGTGATAACTCAAGAGACTCTCTATATGAAAAACATGGTGCTACTTTGAAGCACAAGTGTGGAAAAAGGAATAGTAGCATTGCCCCTTTTTATTTATTTTCTTTTTTTGGGGCCTTCTTTTTTTCTTTGGCCTTTCTCTTTTTTTGGGACAATGCTCTATTAAATGATGATCATCACACTTTTATTTATTTACAACTCAATGATTACAACTCGATTCTAAAACAAAGTATGACTCTATATGGATGCCTCCGGCGGTGTACCGAGATATGCAATGAATCAAGAGTGACAAGTATGAAAAAATTATGAATGGTGGCTTTGCCACAAATACTATGTCAACTACATGATCATGCTAAGCAATATGACAATGATGGATGTGTCATGATAAACTAGATGGTGTAAAGTTGCATGGCAATATATCTCGGAATGGCTATGGAAATGCCATAATAGGTAGGTATGGTGGCTGTTTTGAGGAAGATATAAGGAGGTTTATGTGTGAAAGAGCGTATCATATCACGGGGTTTGGACGCACCGGTGAAGTTTGCGCCAACTCTCAATGTGAGAAAGGGCAATGCACGGTACTGTAGAGGCTAGCAAGGATGGAAGGGTGAGAGTGTGTATAATCCATGGACTCAACATTAGTCATAAAGAACTCATATACTTATTGCAAAAATCTACAAGCCATCAAAAACCAAAGTATTACGCGCATGCTCCTAGGGGGATAGATTGGTAGGAAAAGACCATCGCTCGTCCCCGACCGCCACTCATAAGGAGGACAATCAAATAACACCTCATGTTTCAAATTTGTTGCATAACGTTTACCATGCGTGCATACTACGGGACTTGCAAACTTCAACACAAGTATTTCTCAATTTCACAACTACTCAACTAGCATGACTTTGATATTATTACCTCCATATCTCAAAACAATCATCAAGCATCAAACTTTTCTTAGTATTCAACACACTCATAAGAAAGTTTTATTATTAATCTTGCATACCAAGCATATTAGGATTTTAAGCAAATTACCATGCTAATAAGACTCTCAAAATAATCTAAGTGAAGCATGAGATATCAATAGTTTCTATAAAAAAATCTACCACCTGGCTCTGAAAGATATAAGTGAAGCACATAGAGCAAAACTATAAAGCTCAAAAGATATAAGTGAAGCACATAGAGTATTCTATCAAATTCCAAATCATGTATGGCTCTCTCAAAAGGTGTGTACAGCAAGGATGATGTGGTAGACTAACAACAAAGACTCAAATAATAAAGACGCTCCAAGCAAAACACATATCATGTTGGTGAATAAAAATATAGCTCCAAGTAAATTACCGATGGAAGTGGACGAAAGAGGGGATGCCTTCCGGGGCATCCCCAAGCTTTGACTTTTTGGTGTCCTTGGATTATCTTGGGGGTGCCATGGGAATCCCCAAGCTTAGGCTCTTGCCACTCCTTGTTCCATAATCCATCAAAAGAATTCACCCAAAACTTGAAAACTTCACAACACAAAACTTAAAGTAGAAAACTCGTGAGCTCCGTTAGTAAAAGAAAACAAAAGACCACTTCAAGGTACTGTAATGAACTCATTTATTTATTTATATTGGTGTTAAACCTACTGTATTCCAACTTCTCTATGGATTATAAACTATTTTACTAGCCATAGATTCATCAAAATAAGCAAACAACACACGAAAAACAGAATCTATCAAAAACAGAACAGTCTGTAGTAATCTGTAGCTAGCGCAAGATCTGGAACCCCAAAAATTCTAAAATAAATTTCTGGACGTGAGGAATTTATATATTAATCATCTTCAAAAATAATTAACTAAATAGAACTCCTAAAATAAAAATGACAGCAGTTCTCGTGAGCGCTAAAGTTTCTGTTTTTTACAGCAAGTTCAACAAGACTTTCCCCAAGTCTTCCCAACGGTTCTACTTGGCACAAACACTAATTAAACACAAAAAACACAACAAAAACAGAGGCTAAATAATTTATTTATTAGTAAACAGGAGAAAAAAGCAAGGAATAAAAATAAAATTGGGTTGCCTCCCAACAAGCGCTATCGTTTAACGCCCCTAGCTAGGCATAAAAGCGAGGATAGATCTAGGTATTGCCATCTTTGGTAGGCAATCCATAAGTGGCTCTTATGATAGTTTCATATGTCAATCTTATTTTATTTCTAGGAAAGTGTTCCATGCCCTTTTTTAATGGAAATTGAAATCTAATATTCCCTTCCTTCATATCAATAATCGCACCAACCGTTCTAAGGAAAGGTCTACCAAGAATAATAGGGCAAGAAGGAATGCAATCTATATCAAGAACAATGAAATCTACAGGCACATAATTTCTATTTTCAACAATAAGAACATCATTAATTCTTCCCATAGGTTTCTTAATAGTAGAATCCGCAAGATGCAAGTTTAGAGAGCAATCATCAAAATTACAGAAATCTAGCAAATCACACAAAGTCTTGGGAATAGTAGAGACACTAGCACCCAAATCACACAAAGCATAAAACTCATGATCTTTAATTTTAATTTTAATAGTTGGTTCCCACTCATCATAGAGTTTTCTAGGGATAGAAAACTTTCAACTCAAGTTTTTCTTCATAAGATTGCATCAAGGCATCAACAATATGTTCGGTGAAGGCTTTATGTTAACTATAAGCATGTGGAGAATTTAGCACGGATTGCAACAAGGAAATACAATTAATTAAAGAGCAACTTTCATAATTAAATTCCTTGAAGTCCAATATAGTGGGTTTAGCAACATCTAGATTTTTATTTCTTTCAATCCCACTTTCATCAATTTCATCATAAAGATCTAAATACTCCGAATTTTTAGAACGCCTTCTAGGTAAAGGAAGATCATATTCAGTTTCATAAAGATTCATGTTGCAAAACAAAGATTTAATAGGGGACACATCAATAACTTGTAGATCTTCATCTAGATTTTCATAGGAATTGGAAGAACACGCTTTAATAAAGGCATCTTTGGAAGCACGCATCCTAGCGGTTCTTTCCTTGCACTCATCAATGGAAATTCTCATGGCTTTGAGAGACTCATTGATATCATGCTTAGGAGGAATAGATCTAAGCTTTAAAGAATCAATCTCAAGAGAAATTCTATCAATGTACCTAGCCAAACCATCAACTTTAAGCAATTTCTCTTCAAGCAAAGCATTAAAATTCTTTTGTGAATTCGTAAACTCTTTAACACTATTCTCAAATTCAGAGGGCATCTTATTATAATTTCCATAAGATTTGTTGTAGGAATTCCCATAATTATTAGAAGGATTACTAGGATATGGCCTAGGATTAAAGTTCCCTCTATAAGCGTTGTTACCAAAATTATTCCTACCAACAAAATTCACATCCATAGATTCATTGTTATTCTCAATCAAAGTAGACAAAGGCATATCATTAGGATCAGAAGAAACACTCTTAGCAGCAAATAATTTCATAAGCTCATCCATCTTTCCACTCAAAACATTGATTTCTTCTATCGCATGCACTTTTTTATTAGAAGATCTTTCAGTATGCCATTGAGAGTAATTAACCATAATATTATCTAGGAGTTTAGTAGCATCTCCTAAAGTGTTTCCATAAAGTACCTCCCGCGGCCGAATCTAAAAGATTTCTAGAAGCAAAATTCAATCCGGCATAAATTTTTTGTATAATCATCCACAAATTAAAACCATGAGTAGGGAAATTACGTATCATTAATTTCATTCTCTCCCAAGCTTGTGCAACATGTTCATGATCAAGTTGCTTAAAGTTCATAATATCGTTTCTAAGAGAGATGATCTTAGCGGGAGGGAAATACTTAGAGATAAAAGCATCTTTGCACTTGTTCCAAGAATCAATACTATTTTTAGGAAAGACGAAAACCAAGCTTTAGCATGATCTCTAAGCGAAAAAGGAAATAGCTTTAATTTAACGACATCATTATCGACATCTTTTTTCTTTTGCATATCACATAAATCAACAAAGCTATTCAGATGAGTAGTGGCATCTTCACTAGGAAGGCCGGCGAATTGATCTTTCATAACAAGATTCAACAAAGCAGTATTGATTTCACAAGATTCAGTATTGGCAAGAGGAGCAATCGGAGTGCTAAGGAAATCATTATTATTGGTATTGGTGAAGTCACACAATTTGGTAGTATCTTGAGCCATCGCGACAAACAAGCAATCCAACACACGGGCAAACAAGAGCAAACGGGAAAGATAGGGAGGATAGAGAGAGAGGGCGAATAAAACGGCAAGGGTGAAGTGGGGGAGAGGAAAACGAGAGGCAAATGGCAAATAATGTAATGCGAGAGATAGGGATTGTGATGGGTACTTGGTATGTTGACTTCTTGCGTAGACTCCCGGCAACGGCGCCAGAAATCCTTCTTGCTACCTCTTGAGCTTGCGTTGGATTTCCCCGAAGAGGAAGGGATGATGCAGCAGAGTAGCGTAAGTATTTCCCTCAGTTTTTGAGAACCAAGGTATCAATCCAGTAGGAGGCCACGCTCAAGTCCCTCGTACCTGCACAAAACGATAGCTACTCGCAACCAACGCGATTACGGGTTGTCAATCCCTTCATGGTCACTTACGAGAGTGAGATCTGATAGATATAATATTTTTGGTACTTTTGGTATAGAGATGCAAAGTAAAAAAGTAAAGGCAAAGTAAAAAAGCAAAGCAAGGTTAAAGTGATGGAGATTGATATGACGAGAATAGACTCGGGGGCCATAGGTTTCACTAGTGGCTTCTCTCAAGAACATAAGTATTCTACGGTGGGTGAACAAATTACTGTTGAGCAATTGACAGAATTGAGCATAGTTATGAGAATATCTAGGCATGATCATGTATATAGGCATCACGTCCGTGACAAGTAGGCCGAAATGATTCTGCATCTACTACTATTACTCCACTCATCGACCACAATCTAGCATGCATCTAGAGTATTAAGTTAAATACAGAGTAACGCCTTAAGTAAGATGACATGATGTAGAGAGATAAATTCATGCAATATGAAATAAACCCCATCTTGTTATCCTTGATAACAACGATACAATACGTGCCTTGCTGCCCCTTCTGTCATTGGGAAAGGACACCGCAAGATCGAACCCAAAGCTAAGCACTTCTCCCATGGCAAGAACTACCAATCTAGTTGGCCAAACCAGACAGATAATTCGAAGAGACTTGCAAAGATAACCAATCATACATAAAAGAATTCAGAGAAGATTCAAATATTATTCATAGATAGACTTGATCATAAACCCACAATTCATCGGTCTCAACAAACACATCGCAAAAAGAAGATTACATCGAATAGATCTCCATGAGAGAGGGGGAGAACTTTGTATTGAGATCCAAAAAGAGAGAAGAAGCCATCTAGCTACTAACTATGGACCCGAAGGTCTGAGCTAAACTACTCACACTTCATCGAAGAGGCTATGATGATGTAGAAGCCCTCCGTGATGACGGCCCTCTCCGGCGGAGCTCTGGAACAGGCCCCAAGATGGGATCACGTGGATACAGAAAGTTGCAGGGGGGCGTGCCCTAGGGGGGGCACCCCCCACCCTCGTGACCACCTCTCTGATGCCTTGGCGTAGGGTCCAAGTCTCCTGGATCACGTTCGGTGAGAAAATCACGTTCCAAAAGGTTTCATTCCGTTTGGACTCCATTTGATATTCCGTTTCTTCGAAACACTGAAATAGGCAAAAAAACAGCAATTCTGGGCTGGGCCTCCGGTTAATAGGTTAGTCCCAAAAATAATATAAAAGTGGAAAATAAAGCCCAATATAGTCCAAAACAGTAGATAATATAGCATGGAGCAATCAAAAATTATAGATACGTTGGAGACGTATCACTCGCCGCTCGCTTCTCGTTCGCGGCGGCACGCTCCGCCGTCACCGGCGCTCCTCCCGCTGGCGACCGCGCCGAGTCGCCTCCGCCGCGGCGCCCGTCTCTGCGCTCCTGCGACCGCTTCGCCCACTCCTCCGCATCGGCGCGATCGGCGAACCGCCCGGATCCCTCGACCTCGCCGATCCGTTCGCTCGGCTTCCGCGCCCTCGCCGGAGGTCACGGAACCTCTGCCAGCCGGATCCATGTGGATCATATCCACCATCGTGACCAAACAGGCCGCGTCCCGGATTCCTCTCCCGCTCCGCTCTTCCATTTCCGAGGTCCAATTTCTGCTAAGTCCAGATGCTGAATTTTATGCATGTTCACGCATCATAACTCCTCATCCGTAGACCTGTTTCATGCATACGATATATCAAAATGTTCATCATGAGCTGCTCTAGATTTCATTCCATTGTGCGATGCTTGTTTCAGTCCATCTTGATGCCCTAATTGCTGTTGCAAGAGTGCTGTAGAATGTTAGTTCCTGATTCTTATCAGTTTATGAGCATTTGTCATTTTTGCCATGATTATTGTGTGCTGCATATGGGTATGAGCTCTACATGTGTTTTGGGCTATGCCATGCCATCTTTACAGGGGTGTATGCCATGTATTTTTGTGATCAATGTGGTGACTAGCACAAGAATGCAAAGTAGCTCTCGTGATGTTGCTGATTTCAGGGACTTGGAATTCTTCTAAGTCATTTCCCTGATGTTATTTTTATGCCATGTATTCATTTTGCTACAGAGTGATCCATGCCTCTTTTGAGCATGTTCAGTAAGGATGATTTTGATATATTGTTATGTTCTATCCATCCATGTCTTTGTTTGCAATTATGGAGTACCCTAGCATGACTCAATCTTGCTCTACTTTTGCTATAAAATGTTCCTGGCAGATTGTTAACGTGTTAAACAATTTTGCCGAGGTTGTTGTAGTTGATCCATGCATGCTATGAGATTGTTCTTGCCATGTTTAGCTTCTTGAATATGTCTTATTGCTGGGTGTATGCTTAGTTTGGCATGAAATGTCTTGTGGTGAGTGCATCGAGCTCGCAAACATGCCTATGTAACTCTGTTTATGCCATGTCTAGTTTTCTGCTAAGTCTGAGTCTGTTAACGAAACTTGCTATGTTTACATGGGTGCCATCATATCTTCTGATCCTTTTTGGATTATGGTCAGTGTAACACCCCGGATTTGACTTTCCCAATATGTACTCCGACTCTTGCCGTTTCCGGCGTTAAGTTATTTTATTCTCTCGCGTTCAGGTCTTTGTCTCCGTGTGTTGTTATCATTGTCATGCATCTCATATCATGTCATCATGTGCATTGCATTTGCATACGTGTTCATCTCATGCATCCAAGCATTTTCCCCGTTGTCCGTTTTGTATTCCGGCGCTTCATTCTCCTCCGGTGGTCATTTCTACCTTTCTTTCGTGTGTGGAGATTAAACATTTCCGAATTGGGCCGAGACTTGCCAAGCGGCCTTGGTTTACTACCGGTAGACCGCCTGTCAAGTTTCGTACCATTTGTACTTCGTTTGATGCTCCAACGGTTAACCGAGGGACCGAAAAGGCCTCGTGTGTGTTGCAGCCCAACACCCCTCCAAGTTGGCCCAAAACCCACCATAACCCTCTCCATCATATAGATCGTTCGATCACGATCGTGTGGCCGAAAACCGCACCTCATTTGGACTCTCCTAACTCCTCCTATGCCTATTTAAAGAACCCCCTCTGAAATTCCTTTTCTCCTCCCCCGAAACCCTAGATCCATTTCATCCTTTGCCGCCGGACAAAAACGGCCACCGACGGACATGTCCGGCTAGCCCCGCCGCTGCCACGTGTCGCCCGCCGGTTGGCCGTGCCGCCGCCCCACTTCCTCGTCGCTGTCGGCCCGGGAGGCCCAGGAGGGGCCCCCGAGGCCCATTTCCGCCCGCCGCCGCCCGGGATCTTCTCCCCCGGGTCTGACCACGTCAACGGCCGCCGCGGGCCACCTCAGCCACCGCGCCACCATCGCCGGGCCGCTCCGCGCCTCCGTCGCCCAAGGCCACCTCCGCCGCACGCCGGCCCCTTCACTGCTCTGCCCCGCCACCGCTTCCCTCCGGCGACCGAAGCCCGGCCAGATCTGGCCGCTCCCTCACCGGTCCGGCGACGCCCCGCTTCCCTCCAGCGTGAACAGCTCCTCTCCGGTGAACCTCAGCCCGCGTGCCACGGAACCCTAGATCTAGAGGTCCAAATTTTCTTCTAAGTCCCCGTTTCTCCAGATTCAAATGTCCTTGTTCATCGTGCCGTAACTTTGCATCCATAGCTCCGTTTTGGGCATATAGCATATCAAAATGTTCATCTCAGAGAGTACATCATTTCATCTCATTGCATCATTTTCATTTGAGTTCATCTTGATGCCCGAAATGCTGTTAGAAGAGTGCTATTTGGGATATTTGTCAGATCTGCTGCTCCATTTAGATATTTGTCATTTTTGCCATGATTATTGTGTGCATGATATGCCCCTGAGTTCTACATATGTTTTGTTAAGGGTTTTGCCATCTTTCCATAGGTGCAACCCATGTATTTTTGTGATGTGTGTGGTGACTAGCACAAGCTTGCAAAGTGAGGCACTTGGTAATGCTGATTTCAGGGACTCAACATTTCCACTAAGTCCTTGAGCTGTTTATCTCATATGGCCATATGTTCATGTTGTTTCCTAGTGATCCGTGCCTCTTTTGAGGATGATCAGTAAGGATGTTTTGTTAATCTTCTAGTGTTCTATCCATCCGTGTCTTTGTTTGCAATTATGGAGCACCCTAGCTTGAGTCAATCGAGCTCTACTTTTGTCATTTCGTGAATCTGGGCAGATCGTCTACTTGTTAGTGATTTTGCCGATGATGTTGTAGTTGATCCGTGCATGCTATGCTATTGTTCTTGCCATGTCTAGCTTGTATTTTGTGTATTATTAATGGGTGTATGCTTAGATTGTCATGACTTGCTCTGTAGTGAGTGCATCGAGCTCGTAAACATGCCTAGTTGATATCTGTTTTCAGCATGCTCCAGTTTTCACTAAGTCTGAGAACTGATTATGTTTTTGCCATGTTCACATGCTTGCAAATGTATTTTCTGATCCATTTTGGCTCAAGGTCACTAAGGGACTTTTGTTAAGCTCTTTGAGTAGCTCCATGCCATGCTTTAATTTGCCATGTTCAGGTCCCGTAGCATATAGTTTTCATGCTCCGAAGAGTGCTATCTGATCTGAGATTCCAGACAAGTGTTAATTTCAGCAAGTCTGAAATCTGTTTACCATATGCATTTTTGCCATGCTTGTTTGAACCTGTTAATGGATGTATTGGCCATATCTCAGTGCTAGACTTTTGTTAAGCATCATGAATGCATCCCTGCCATGAATTTTTATGCCATGTTTGAGTGCAGTAGCATGTTCATCTTGTTCCATTTAGATGGCTACTTGCTGTAAATCGCAGAATGTGGTCATTTTTGAATTGCTTGCCATTTCCAAACCGTAACTCCGATTCCGGTGTTCTTTATATCGTTTTCAAGCGATTTCATCTCATCTTTCCAGTGGCACACTCGGATTTCCATGTTGAGTCCAAGTTCATTCATTCCCTGTCAAATCTTGCATATGCATCCCGCATCGCATCCTGCATAGCATACCATTTTTGCATCATATTGTTTGATCCTTGCACGTGGTTGATTGTGTCCTTGTTGCTTTTTTGTCTTGTTTGGGTAGAGCCGGGAGACGAGTTTGCTAATGAGGAGCCCGTTTAGTTTGCTTTCGAGGATCCAGTCAACTTTGACAACTTTGCAGGCAAGATGATCATACCCTCGAAATCACTACTATCTTTGCTATGCTAGATGCTCGCTCTTTTGCTATGCCATGCTACGATGCCTACCACTTGCTTTCAAGCCTCCCAAATTTCCATGTCAAACCTCTAACCCACCATGTCCTAGCAAACCGTTGATTGGCTATGTTACCGCTTTGCTCAGCCCCTCTTATAGCGTTGCTAGTTGCAAGTGAAGATTGGAGACCGTTCCTTGTTGGAACATTATTTACTTGTTGGGATATCATTATATTTTCTTGTTATCCTAATGCATCTATATACTTGGTAAAGGGTGGAAGGCTCGGCCTCTCGCCTAGTGTTTTGTTCCACTCTTGCCGCCCTAGTTTCCGTCATACCGGTGTTATGTTCCCGGATTTTGCGTTCCTTACGCGGTTGGGTTATAATGGGAACCCCTTGATAGTTCGCCTTGATTAAAGCTTTTCCAGCAATGCCCAACCTTGGTTTTACCTTTTGCCACCTAGCCTCTTTTTCCCTTGGGTTTCCGGAGCCCGAGGGTCATCTTATTTTAGCCCCCCCGGGCTAGTGCTCCTCTGAGTGTTGGTCCAACCGAGCGATGTCCGGGGCTACCAGGGGCAACTCTGGGCTGGCCAACCCGATGTCTTGCTCATCCGGTGTGCCCTGAGAACGAGATATGTGCAGCTCCTATCAGGATTTGTCGGCACATCTGGGTGGTGTTGCTGGATTTGTTTTAACCTGTCGAAGTGTCTTGAAGAACCGAGGTACCGAGTCTGATCGGAACGTCTCGGGAGGAGGTCTATTCCTTCGTTGACCGTGAGAGCTTGTCATGGGCTAAGTTGGGACTCCCCTGCAGGGATTTGAACTTTCGAAAGTCGTGCCCACAGTTATGGGCAGATGGGAATTTGTTAATGTCCGGTTGTAGATAACTTGAACCTTAACTTAATTAAAATGAATCAACTGAGTGTGTTACCGTGATGGTCTCTTCTCGGCGGAGTCCGGGAAGTGAACACGGTGTTGGAGTAATGCTCGCGCAGGTTGCTCTCTAGTTTCTCGCTCGCGCTTTGCCTCCTCTTCTCGCTCTCTTTTGTGAACAGTTTAGCCACCATATATGCTAGTCGCTTGCTGCAGCTCCACATATTTTCCTTGCCTTACCTATTAAGCTTAAATAGTCTTGATCGCGAGGGTGCGAGATCGCTGAGTGCCTGTGGCTCACAGATTACTTCCAAACCAGATGCAGGGCCTGATGATTCCGCTCCAGGTGACGCGCTTGAGCTCAAGTGGGAGTTCGACGAGGACTCTCAACGATACTATGTTTCCTTTCCTGATGATCAGTAGTGGTACCCAGTTGGGGTGATCGGGACCGTGTCGCATGTTGGGTTATCTTTTATTTTGGCGCCGTAGTCGGGCCATGAGTGTTTGGATGATGTAATGTTATTTATGTACTTGATTGACGTGGCGAGTGTAAGCCAACTATGTTATCTCCCCTTTTATTATCTATATTACATGGGATGTTGTGAAGATTGCCTAACTTGCGACATATGCCTTCAATGCGATTATGCCTCTAAGTCGTGCCTCGACACGTGGGAGATATAGTCGCATCGAGGGTGTTACAAGTTGGTAATCAGAGCCTTCCCCGACCTTAGGAGCCCCATTGCTTGATCGTTTTTAGCGGCCGAGTTGTGTCTAGAAAAATGTTTTGAGTCATTTAGGAATTATATATCGGAGAGTTTAGGAATTCTTTTTACTTCCCAGTCTCCTCATCGCTCTGGTAAGGCATCCTGACGTAGAGTTTTGACTCTTCTCTTCTCAAATTTCACTAAAAAAATTTAGGATCACGCGGGTATCTTGGAATCGTTCCGATGGTTTTGTGACGAGATCATTGTCTTGGTGCCTCCTGTCAGGGGTTTTGTGGAAGTGTCCCGGGGAGTTGAGCTCTGAGGTGTTGTCGTCATAATTTTATCGTTGCAGTTCTGGAATACCTGAGTTTAGTACGCCGACATCGAAAATCTCTTTTATGCAGTTCGTTGGTGAGATAACCTCGACGCCACCCAGTACTGGGGCGGGAGTTCGGGAGTATCGCCATAACTTGTATAACGGATGCTTTTCGAAGGTTGAGGTAGATGGTTTCCAAAGTTTTTCTCGGTTATGTGTTGAAGGATGGATACAGCTGGATGTAGGATTTGCTAGATTTGGGTGAGATATTATGCTTCCCCTGTATCCCCAACACCTGATTGCATAACCGGAAAGGTTCGGGAGTTTCATAGGTGGGAATTCTTGTAGCTCTAGTTCTTCTTCCACGGATATTTGGTTTGAGATTGGGATTTCTTACCGAGTATTCGTTCTTGATCCGTACCTTGTTGATTTATTTCTCTACCTAAATTCTAAGTGGCTTCTCAATTTATGGATATGTGACCATTTCAAGAGGAATGCATTCGTTCATTTTGTTCGGATGTGAAGACTTTATGTTGCAATTTTCATTCCGTTGGATTCAGCTTCATTTTATCTGTCTATGTGCTAACGGTGGTCAACCTCTTCAGGATGGCTCCCGCTAAGAGCACCAATCAGAATCAGAATCAAGATCCGCCACCACCTCCACCTCCTCCGGAGGCATGGCAAGCTGTGATGGCCGCAACCAATGCAAACACACAGTTGATCATGCAAATTCTTCAAGAGCGCAATCAAGGCAACCAAGGGAACCAAGGCAACAATCAGAATCACTTTGCTACACTCAACCAGTTCCTTGCTAACGGGCCAAAGACTTTCAGCAATTGTGTTGAGGCAACTGATGCTGACGATTGGCTTGTGGATCTGTGCAAGCATTTCGAGTGCAGTAACGTCAGGCCTGAGGACTTCGTCAAGTTCGCTTCCTTCCAACTCAAAGATCAAGCTGCAGAATGGCTCCAATAGTACAAGGATTCCAGAGGGGGACGTGTGATTACTTGGGATGAATTCCATCAAGATTTCAGAGCTCATCATATTCCTCAGAGCGTGGTTGAAAGCAAGCGTGAGGAATTCCGCAACCTGAAGCAAGGCTCTTTGTCTGTCTATGACTACAACAAGTTGTTTCAGAAGCTCGCCCGCTTTGCTAAGCAGGACGTCCATGATGAGAAGAGCATGATATACCAGTTCAGGGGTGGTCTCAGAGAAGAAATTCAGCTAGCTCTTGTTCTCTTTGAGCCCTTGAGGTACGATGAGTTCTACAACATGGCATTGAAGCAAGAGGCCGCTCAACTGAGGTGTGATGCTTCCAAGAAGCGAGTCAGAGATGCTACTCCTTCTTCCTCTACTCAAGTGGCCAAGAAGCAGAAGTATTGGCTTCCTCCTCCTTCGTTCCGTCAGCCGTATCAGCAGAAGAGCAAAGGTGGCAGTGGATCTTCCCACCCACCCAACCCTGGCTTTCAGAACAAGACTTCGTCTCAAGCTCCAAGATCGAGTGCTCCGTATCACCGTCCGCTTTCAGAGGTCACGTGCAACAAGTGCCAACAGAAGGGTCACTATGCCAACAAGTGTCTCAACCAGAGGCGCCTTCCTCCTCCTCCTCCTGTCAGATCGGCAAGTATAGCTATGGTCAAGCATAACACCAAGTCCACCAAGGTCAACTTGCTGAATGCAGCCCAGGCAGAGGACTCGCCAGATGTGATTATGGGTAACCTTCCTGTTAATGACATTCCCGCAAGAGTTCTTTTTGACACTGGTGCATCTTTATCATTTTTATCGAAGCCTTTTGCATCCATGCATGATGTGCATACTATTGATTTGCCTAAGCCGATAGCGGTTTCTTCTCCGGGTTTGTTCATGAACACCAAAATGATGGCTCTGGATGTTACTATCACCTTGGGTGATTACAAGTTCCTTTCTTCCCCAATGGTTCTTGGTAACTCGGATATTGATCTTATTCTCGGGATGGATTGGCTTACCAAGCACAAGGCACATCTTGATTGTGCAGCCAGGCAGATTCAATTGACTTATTCGTCTGAGGATGTAATTGTCTTTGCCGCTCGTGATGATACCATCCATCTGTTTTCTCTCAATGAGAATGGTGAACTGGATGCTATCTCGCAGATTCCAGTCGTTTGCGAATATCAAGACGTCTTTCCAGAAGAGCTTCCAGGAATGCCTCCGCACCGGCCAGTTGAATTCGTCATCGATCTTGAGCCTGGCATGGAACCTGTGTGCAAGCGTCCTTACAAGCTCGGACCTGAGGAGTTGAAGGAGTTGAAGAAGCAAATTGATATTCAAGAGAGAATGGGCCTCATCCAACCTAGTTCTTCTCTGTGGGGTTGTGGTGTTCTTTTTGTGAAGAAGAAGGATGGAGCGGACTGACTTTGTGTCAATTACCGTCCATTGAACAAGAAGACCATCAAGAACAAATACCCACTTCCCAACATCAATGAGCTGTTCGAACAACTCAAAGGTGCTCAAGTATTCTCCAAGCTTGATCTCTGTATGGGTTATCATCAGATTCGAATCCGCGAGCAAGATATTCCCAAGACGGCTTTCAGGACAAGCTATGGTTCATATGAATACACTGTCATGTCTTTTGGCCTCGTCAACGCTCCTCCGACTTTCTCTCGCATGATGAACTTCATCTTCAACGCCTACACCAATGACTTCGTTTTGGTCTATCTCGACGACATTCTGGTTTTCTCGAAGAACAAGGAAGATCATGCCAAGCACTTGCGTTTGGTACTCGATAAGCTCAGGGAACACCAGTTCTACGCCAAGTTCTCCAAGTGCGAATTTTGGCTCGATGAGGTTCTTTATCTTGGTCATATCATCTCTGCCAAGGGCATTGCGGTGAATCCTGAGAAGGTGTCTGCAATTGTGAATTGGGAACCTCCTCAGAACGTGAAGCAACTCCGTAGCTTCCTCGGTCTCGCAAGCTATTGTCGAAGATTCGTTGAAAACTTTTCTAAGATCGCGAAGCCTCTCTCAAATCTTCTCCAGAAGCACGTCAAGTACGTTTGGTCTCCGGAGTGTGACATTGCTTTCAACACTTTGAAAGAGAAATTGATCACTGCTCCAGTTCTGACTCCGCCTGATGAATCCAAGCCGTACGAGGTCTTTTGTGATGCCTCTCTCCAAGGTCTTGGCGCAGTGTTGATGCAAGAGAAGAAAGTTGTTGCTTATACCTCTCGCCAGTTGAAGCCCAATGAGAAGAACTACCCCACTCATGATCTCGAGTTGGCGGCAGTTGTGCATGCTCTTTTGACTTGGAGACATCTCTTATTGGGAAGAAAAGTGGACATCTTCACTGACCACAAGAGTCTCAAGTACATCTTCACTCAGCCTAATCTCAACCTCAGGCAAACTCGATGGGTCGAAATGATTCAAGAGTATAATCCGAGTATCGAGTATACTCCAGGCAAGGCCAATGTGATTGCTGACGCATTGAGCAGGAAGGCTTATTGCAACAGTCTGATTCTCAAGCCTTATCAACCCGAGCTTTGTGAAGCTTTCCGCAAACTTAATCTGCAAGTTGTTCCTCAAGGTTTCCTCGCCAACCTTCAAGTCTCTCCTACCTTGGAAGACCAGATTCGCCAAGCCCAGCTTCTTGATGCTATGGTGAAAAAGGTGAAGATTGGGATTGCCAAGAGTCAACCCAAGTACAAGTGCTACCGCCTTGATGACAAGGATACTCTCTTCTTCGAGGATCGTATTGTTGTGCCCAAAGGTGACCTTCGTAAAGTGATCATGAACGAGGCTCACAATTCTCTCCTCTCCATCCACCCTGGGAGCACGAAGATGTATCAGGACCTCAAGCAGGCTTATTGGTGGACTCGAATGAAGCGCGAGATTGCTCAATTCGTGAATGAGTGTGATGTCTGCAGAAGAGTGAAGGCAGAACACCAAAGGCCAGCTGGTCTCCTCCAACCTCTTGCCATTCCAGAATGGAAGTTTGACCACATTGAAATGGACTTCGTGACTGGGTTTCCAAAGTCCAAGCGTGGCAATGATGCTATATTCGTTGTCATCGACAAACTCACTAAAGTGGCTCACTTTCTGCCTATCAAAGAGTCAATCACTGCAGCTCAATTGGCGGAACTCTATACCTCTCGAATTGTCTCTCTGCACGGTATTCCACAAGTGATCTCTTCAGACCGTGGCAGCATCTTTACCTCCAAGTTTTGGGATTCTTTTCAGAAGGCCATGGGCACCAACATCCGCTTCAGCACAGCTTTCCATCCTCAAACTAGCGGTCAAGTCGAGCGTGTCAACCAGATTCTTGAAGATATGCTCAGGGCTTGTGTGATCTCCTTCGGCATGAAGTGGGAGGATTGTCTTCCTTATGCTGAATTCTCCTACAACAACAGTTTTCAAGCAAGTTCGGGCAAGGCCCCATTTGAAATTCTGTATGGCAGGAAGTGCCGTACCCCTCTCAACTGGTCTGAAACCGGTGAACGTCAGCTTTTGGGTAATGACTTAATCACAGAGGCAGAGGAAATGTGCAAAGTCATTCGAGATAACCTCAAAGCAGCCCAATCCCGCCAGAAGAGCTACTATGATAGTAAGCACCGTGATTTGGCTTTCGAGATCGGAGATCATGTTTACCTCCGCGTCTCTCCTATGAAAGGTACTCGTCGCTTCGGTATCAAAGGGAAGCTTGCCCCTAGATACGTGGGACCTTTCAAGATTGTCAGCAAGAGAGGCGATCTCGCCTATCAACTCGAGCTTCCTTCAAACTTTGCAAATGTTCATGACGTGTTCCATGTCTCTCAGCTCCGAAAGTGCTTCAAGACTCCTGACCGCACCGTCAACTTCGAGGACATTGAGCTCCAAGAAGATCTCTCTTATCGTGAGCACCCAGTTGCTATTCTTGAAGAGACTGAACGCAAGACTCGCAACAAGTCAATCAAATTCCTCAAAGTCAAGTGGTCACACCATTCCGACCGTGAAGCTACCTGGGAACGCGAGGATCACCTCTGTTCTGAGTACCCGGCGTTCTTTCAGTCCTAGATCTCGGGACGAGATCCTTTCGTAGTGGTGGAGTGTTGTAACACCGCGGATTTGACTTTCCCAATATGTACTCCGACTCTTGCTGTTTCCGGCGTTAAGTTATTTTATTCTCTCGGGTTCGGGTCTTTGTCTCTGTGTGTTGTTATCGTTGTCATGCATCTCATATCATGTCATCATGTGCATTGCATTTGCATACGTGTTCATCTCATGCATCCGAGCATTTTCCCCGTTGTCCGTTTTGCATTCCAGCGCTTCGTTCTCCTCCAGTGGTCATTTCTACCTTTCTTTCGTGTGTGGGGATTAAACATTTCCGGATTGGGCCGAGACTTGCCAAGCGGCGTTGGTTTACTACAGGTAGACCGCCTCTCAAGCTCCAACGGTTAACCGAGGGACCGAAAAGGCCTCGTGTGTGTTGCAGCCCAACACCTCTCTAATTTGGCCCAAAACCCACCAAAACCCTCTCCATCATCTAGAGCGTTCGATCACGATCGCGTGACCGAAAACCGCACCTCATTTGGACTCTCCTAGCTCCCTCCACCTCTATATATAGAGCCCCCCATTTCAACTCACGGACGAAACCCTAGATCCACTCCACGCGCCGCCGCCGGACAATTTTCCCCGGGCCGGACGTGTCCGTCTCCACCCCGCCGCCACGTGTCACGCCACCATTGGCCCGCGCCGCCGCGCCCACATCGCCGTCCTGCCCGCGCGTCGGCCCGTCGGGGCCCAGGCGGGGCCCTCCCGACCCGCGCGCCCGAGCCGCCGCACCATCCCGCCCCCGCCGCCGTCCTCCTCCCGTCCGGGCCGCCTCCTCCTGCCGCTCCCCGCCGGACCCCGCCGCCTTTCGCCGCCCGCCGCCGCCGCACCATTGTCGGCGGAGCAAGCGCCGCCGCAGCCAGCTCCTCCCTCCACCGGCCGCACCTCGCCGTCCCGCGCGCCCGCGGCCACCACCACCGGCCGGCGAGCCCCTCCTCCGCGCCAAGTTCGACTCCGGCGAGGACGAACCTCGAGCCGCGTGCCCCGGATCTGGATCTGAGATCCCGTTTGGGTTGACTTTTGCCTCGAAACCCTAATTATTTGCTCCTGTTCATCGCATCGTAACTTTGCATCCGTAACTCCGTTTTGGGCATATAGCATATCAAAATGTTCATCTCAGAGAGTACATCATTTCATCTCATTGCATCATTTTCATTTGAGTTCATCTTGATGCCCGAAATGCTGTTAGAAGAGTGCTATTTGAGATAATTGTCAGATCTGCTGCTCCATTTAGATATTTGTCATTTTTGCCATGATTAATATGTGCATGATATGCCCATGAGCTCTACATATTTTTTGTTAAGGGTTTTGCCATCTTTCCAGAGGTGCAACCCATGTATTTTTGTGATGTGTGTGGTGACTAGCACAAGCTTGCAAAGTGAGGCACTTGGTAATGCTGATTTCAGGGACTTAGCATTTCCACCAAGTCCTTGACCTGTTTATCCCATATGGCCATATGTTCATGTTGTTTCCTAGTGATCCGTGCCTCTTTTGAGGATGATCAGTAAGGATTTTTTGTTAATCTTGTAGTGCTCTATCCATCCATGTCTTTGTTTGTAATTATGGATCACCCTAGCTTGAGTCAATCGAGCTCTACTTTTGTCATTTCGTGAATCTGGGCAGATCGTCTACTTGTTAGCAATTTTGCCGATGATGTTGTAGTTGATCCGTGCATGCTATGTTATTGTTCTTGCCATGTCTAGCTTGTATTTTGTGTATTCTTGATGGGTGCATGCTTAGATTGTCATGACTTGCTTTGTAGTGAGTGCATCGAACTCGTAAACATGCCTACTTGATATCTGTTTTCAGCATGCTCCAGTTTTCACTAAGTCTGAGAACTGATTATGTTTTTGCCATGTTCACATGCTTGCAATTGTATTTTCTGATCCCTTTTGGCTCAAGGTCACTAAGGGACTTTTGTTAAGCTCTTTGAGTAACTCCATGCCATGCTTTACTTTGCCATGTTCAGATCCTGTAGCATATTGTTTTCATGCTCCAAAGAGTGCTATCTGATCTGAAATTCCAGACAAGTGTTAATTTCACTAAGTCTGAGATCTGTTTTTCAAATGCATTTTTGCCATGCTTGTTTGAAACTGTTAATGGATGATTTGGCCGTAGCTCAGTGCTAGACTTTTGTTAAGCATCATGAATGGATCCCTGCCATGTATTTTGATGCCATGTTTGAGTGTTGTAGCATGTTCATCTTGTTGCATTTAGATGGCTACTTGCCGTAAATCGCAGAATGTCACCATATTTGAATTGCTTGCCATTTCCAAACCGTAACTCCGATTCCGGTGATCTTTATATCGTTTTCAAGCGATTCCATCTCATCTTTCCAGTGGCACACTTGGATTTCCAAGTTGAGGCCAGGTTCATTCATTTCTTGTCAAATCTTGCATATGCATCACATATCACATCCCGCATAGCATACCATCTTTGCATCATGTTGTTTGAGTTTGCACATGGTTGATTGTGCCCCGTTTGCTTGTTTGTCTTGTTTGGGTAGAGCCGGGAGACGAGTTCGCTAACGAGGAGCCCGTTGAGTTTGCTTTCGAGGATCCAGTCAACTCTGACAACTTTGCAGGCAAGATGATCATACCCTTGAAATCACTACTATCTTTGCTATGCTAGATGCTCGCTCTTTTGTTATGCCATGCTACGATGCCTACCACTTGCTTTCAAGCCTCCCAAATTGCCATGTCAAACCTCTAGCCCACCATGTCCTAGCAAACCGTTGATTGGCTATGTTACCGCTTTGCTCAGCCCCTCTTATAGCGTTGCTAGTTGCAGGTGAAGATTGGAGACCGTTCCTTGTTGGAACATTATTTACTTGTTGGGATATCATTATATTGCCATGTTATCTTAATGCATCTATATACTTGGTAAAGGGTGGAAGGCTCGGCCTCTCGCCTAGTGTTTTGTTCCACTCTTGCCGCCCTAGTTTCCGTCATATCGGTGTTATGTTCCCGGATTTTGCGTTCCTTACGCGGTTGGGTGATAATGGGAACCCCTTGATAGTTCGCCTTGATTAAAACTTTTCCAGCAATGCCCAACCTTGGTTTTACCATTTGCAACCTAGCCCCTTTTACCCTTGGGTTTCCGGAGCCCGAGGGTCATCTTACTTTAAACCCCCCCCCCCGGGCCAGTGCTCCTCTGAGTGTTGGTCCACCTCGTCAGCCGCCGGTGGCCACCAGGGGCAACTCTGGGCTGGCCTACCGGAAGTTTGGACAATCTGAGTGTGCCCTGAGAACGAGATATGTGCAGCTCCTATCGGGTTTGTCGGCACATTCGGGCAGTGTTGCTGGATTTGTTTTAACCTGTCGAAGTGTCTTGAAGAACCAGGATACTGAGTCTGATCGGAACGTCTCGGGAGGAGGTCTATTCCTTCGTTGACCGTGAGAGCTTGTCATGGGCTAAGTTGGGACTCCCCTGCTGGGATTTGAACTTTCGAAAGCCGTGCCCGCGGTTATGGGCAGATGGGAAGTTGTTAATGTCCGGTTGTAGATAACTTGAACCTTAACTTAATTAAAATGAATCAACAGTGTGAGTTACCGTGATGGTCTCTTCTCGGCGGAGTCCGGGAAGTGAACACGGTGTTGGAGTAATGCTTGCGCAGGTTGTTCTCTAGTTACTCATTCGCGCTTTGCCTCCTCTTCTCGCTCTCTTTTGCGAACAGGTTAGCCACCATATATGCTAGTCGCTTGCTGCAGCTCCACATTTTTTCCTGTCCTGGTTTATTGGTCCCTATAAGCTTAAATAGTCTTGATCGCGAGGGTGCGAGATTGCTGAGTCCCTGTGGCTCACAGATTACTTCCAAACCAGATGCAGGGCCTGATGATTCCGCTCCAGGTGACGCGCTTGAGCTCAAGTGGGAGTTCGACGAGGACTCTCAATGATACTACGTGTCTTTCCCTGATGATCAGTAGTGGTGCCCAGTTGGGGTGATCGGGACCGTGTCGCATGTTGGGTTTATCTTTCATTTTGGCGCCGTAGTCGGGCCATGAGTGTTTGAATGTTGTAATGTTAATTATGTACTTTGATTGACGTGGCGAGTGTAAGCCAACTATGTATCTCCCCTTTTATTATCTATATTACATGGGATGTTGTGAAGATTGCCTAACTTGCGACATTGCTTTCAATGCGGTTATGCCTCTAAGTCGTGCCTCGACACGTGGGAGATATAGCCGCATCGAGGGCGTTACAGCAAAGTAGTACGACCTTCCGAGGAATCATCCCTAGTCAGGAGGTATGTTGCACTGGGAAAATCACACTTGATGTGGTATTCGGCACTCCGGAGAATTACAGGTCCGAAGAAATTACATTCCAAGTGGCCCCGTTTAGTAGCTGATACCACTCCCTTCTAGGGTGGGAGGCATTCACGATTTTTCAAGCCATACCCCATTATGGGTACATGAAGCTCAAAATGCCCGAACCCAATGGAATCATCACTCTAGCTAGTGATCCGGACATAGCACTCCGCGCCAAGAACAAAACAGTCGCACTAGCCCTCGAGGCATTATCCGAAACCCTTGTGGCGGAGGAGTTAACCGCGCTGCACTCCACGGTGGACAGGGACGATGTGATACTAGAAAAAAGATCCAAGTCCACCTCCTTTAAACCAACGGATGAAATAGTCAAATTCCAAGTCCATCCAACGGACCCCACAAAAACAGCATCCATCGGGGCACAGTTAAACCTCGATGTAGACACCGTACTACGGGAGTTTCTGCGCGAGAATTGGGACATATTCGCCTGGCATCCTTCAGACATGCCAGGAATCCCACGCAGATTGGCCGAGCATAGCCTTAATGTGCTAAAAGTATTCAAGTCGGTCAAGCAGACTCTTCGGCGTTTCTCTGAACCTAAGCGACAAGCCATCGGAGAAGAGCTAGCCAAGCTACTGGAGGCCGGATTTATTAGGGAAATAAAACATCCGGACTGGCTAGCAAACCTGGTGATGGTACCAAAGAAGGACAAATCCTGGCGCCTATGCGTCGACTTCAAAGACCTTGATAAGGCTTGCCCAAAGGATCCCTTTCCACTCCCTCGCATCGATCAAATCATCGGCGCTACCGCAGGACACGAATCATGGTGCTTCCTCGATGCATACTCCAGTTACCACCAAATTAGGATGGCGGAGTCTGATCAAGCCGCAACGGCATTTATCATGCCGTACGGCCCCTTTTGTTTTAACACAATGCCCTTCGGGCTCAAAAACGTCGGCGCAACATATTAGCGCATGATCCAGACATGTCTAGAAAAGCAGATCGGCAAGACTGTGGAGGCATATGTAGACGATGTGGTCATTAAAACCAGACATGTCGACTCTTTAATAGATGACTTGAGGCTCACGTTCACCAATCTCCGGACATATGACATTAAGCTCAATCCAGAAAAATGTGTTTTCGGCGTTCCCGCCGGAAAGCTCCTGGGCTTCATAGTCTCCATTAGAGGAATTGAAGCAAATCCGGCTAAAATCCAAGCTCTGTCGCAGTTGGCTATCCCAACTGACCTCAAGAAAATCCAGAAATTGACTGGATGTGTGGTGGCTTTAAGCCGCTTTATCTCCCGATTAGGAGAAAAGGCACTTCCCCTTTATTGCCTTCTTCGGCGCACCGAACAATTCGAGTGGACGGACGCAGCCACGGCCGGACTGGAAGAAATAAAAGCCCTCCTGTCTACTAACCCAATCTTGGCCGCGCCAATTGTTGGCGAACCAATGCTATTATATATAGCGGCAACTCATCAAGTTGTAAGCGTAGTGCTCATCGTCGAATGAGAGATGGACGGACATAAATTCCCACTTCAAAAACCGGTATATTATGTATCCACCGTCCTCACTCCATGCAAATCACGGTACCCACATTATCAAAAGATAGCATACGCGGTATTCATGGCATCCCAGAAATTACCACACTACTTTCAAGAGTGTTCAATCACGGTGGCCTCTGAAGTACCACTCAATGACATAATAAACAACTGCGATGCCACGGGCCGGATTGCCAAATGGGCCATCGAGCTCCTCCCATTCGACATAACATACAAACCACGGCGAGCCATTAAGTCGCAAGTATTGGCCGATTTCATCGCCGAATGGACGGAAGACGAACTCCCTAAAGAGTACGGCGCATACTCCAATTGGATCATGCACTTTGACGGCTCTAAAATGCTAGCTGGTCTGGGGGTTGGCGTCGTCCTGACGTCCCCCACCGGAGATACAGTGCAATACGTACTCCAAATACTATACACAGACTCCAATAACCCAGCCGAATATGAGGCCCTATTACACGGTCACCGGATGGCAGTCTCCATGGGCATCCAACGCCTAAAGGTGCGTGGGGATTCGAACCTTGCAATATCCCAAATAAATGGAGACTTCCACGCCAAGGATCCGAAAATGGTGGCATATCGCAATGCCGTCCTCAAAATGTCAGCTCGGTTCGAGGGGCTTGAATTACACCATGTGGCTCGGGAAAACAACCAGGCGGCGGACATCCTCGCCGGTATCGGCGCTAAACGCGACCCTGTCCCACCGAACATCTTCCTGGAAAGACTGTTTAAACCATCAGTGGTATGGGAAGGGGACACTAGCAAAAATAGTCTGGACCCGACCACAACCCTAGATACCGAATACTCTGACACAATCGGAGGCTCTGCCACCAAAATAACACCTTCAGCCCACGTGATAATGGCCGTCATCGCCTCATGGATAGAACCATTCCTAGCCTACCTAACTAAACAGGAATTACCCGAGGACCAAAATGAGGCCCGCTGCATAGTGCGGCGATCTAAAGCCTACAAGGTCCATGAGGGAGAGCTTTATAAGAAAAGCACAACCGGAGTCCTCCAAAGGTGCATCTCCGAAGAGGAAGGGCAGAAGCTTTTGGCAGAAATCCATGTCGGACTCGGAGGCCACCACGCCGCAGCCCGGGCCCTTGTAAGCAAGGCCTTCGGTACAGGTTTTTATTGGTCGACGGCCCGGGCAGATGCACAGCATCTGGTACAACATTGTCTCGGTTGCCAACTTTTTGCAAAGCAAAGCCACATGCCACCTACCATCCTCCAAACAATCCCCATTACTTGGCCCTTTGCGGTCTGGGGGCTCGATATGGTCGGACCCCTCAAAGGGGGAACCCATAAGAAAAAATACTTACTGGTCATGGTGGATAAATTCACCAAATGGATAGAAGCCAAACCTGTGAAAACGGCTGAATCCGGACTGGTGATAGACTTCATATCCGGGGCTGTACACCGTTATGGCGTCCCCCATAACATCATCACTGACAACGGCACGAACTTTACAGCCGACGAGGTGAAACTTTGGTGCAGCAACATGGGCATCAAGCTCGATTATGCTTCTGTCTATCATCCGCAAACTAACGGTCAAGTCGAACGAGCGAATGGTCTTATCCTGAGCAGCATTAAACCCAGATTAGTCCGATCTTTAAAGGAATCAGACACTCATTGGGTAGAGGAGCTCGACTCCGTAATTTGGGGGATGCGGACCACGGCGAATTGCACTACCGGATACACACCGTTTTTTATGGTGTACGGCGCTGAGGCGGTGCTGCCTTGCGACATAATTCATGACTCGCCTCGAGTGCGCATGTACGAAGAAAGAGAGGCCAAGCTCGATCGGCAGGACAGTTTGGATGCCCTGGAGGAGGATCGCGACGTGGCAAAAGCCCGTTCCGCATTCTATCAGCAACAGGCTTGAAGGTATCAAAGCAGAGAAGTGCGGGCCAAAACCTATAACGTTGGCGAACTAGTTCTACACCTACCAGAGAAGAAAAAGAACAAGCTCAAGCCCAAATGGGAAGGTCCCTTCATTATAGACCAGGTTCTGACCGGTGGAGCGTACCGTCTGCGGGATGCATCGGATAATCGACTCGAGCCAAACCCATGGAACGCAGCCAGACTCCGAAGATTCTACGCCTAGCGTCGGACTCTATGTTCGTCTCCTTACCTCCATCAATTTTTTACACACCTGTTTTTTCTCTCTTTCTCCTTTTTTTCTTCAAGGCCCTAAAGGGCTACACTTGTGTCTTGGTTACATAATCTTGGCACGCTACCGCGCTCAATATACCTGGGGGCTTCTTATACAGAAGCCTAATCTAATTACCTTTTCGGGCTTTATGCCCCGCACATGTGTTATTCTTCCGCATGTACCTTTTTCGCCATTATATGCATCGATATGACTTAAGTTTTGGCCAAGCTGGGTTGCTTGGCTCTTGTATTTATGCCCTACGTTCCCGTTAATTCGGCTAGGGCATAAGGGGAGCACCTCTGCGATTGTTACTACCGGGCCAGCCGGATGTGTACCTCAGACTGGGTGAAGCCGAAAGCTAGTGTTCTTAAGGGAATATTCGGTCGGTGAATAAAAGATGACTTTCATTTAAATTACTACACACCCCCAGATGTTTTTAGCCTGCGTCTCGCAGTACGGACATGCACATTAGGGCATGCGTACCTTGGGAAAGGAACCCTTAACGGAACTATTCTCCCTGGAAGATGTTTCTTACTATCCATGTAATATAACATAGCTAGTTGGATACTTGTCTATTCAAGCACTTATGACCCCTACGCCTGGTTTCCATGCATACCCCGGTTCTTATATAACCGAGTGGGTATTCGAATACACTCCGGACTATCGGGTCCAGAGGTCGAAGCGAAAAGGTCTGCCATGACAAATGATTTACAATCCGGCTGGGGACATTACATATGTCACTTGAAGTACACAGTCACTAAGACTGATTAAATTCTTCTTCTATACCATCCAACAGGCTGTCTAGCCTACAATTCTGTTGGGAATACTTTGCGGCTAATTCTACTTGATCATAGACTAAACTGACGGGGATCTCTTTCCCATCGGGCCCCACAGGTCCGACCTCGGCCATATGGTTTGGGTCAGCCTTGGTATATCGTGTCTTCACCATAGCCCAGGCATCCCTTGCACCTTGTCGGCAGGCTGATATCTTCCATAATTGGAAGCGCCGACGTGCTCCCTTGAGCTTCTCTATAAGCTCCCCCATGCCTCCTGGCAGGGACACGGATGGCCACAAGGCTTGAGCAATACTCTGCATCACCTGCCGAACTTGTTCGTGCAGTTGTGAGAGCTCTGGTAGAAGATCACCCGAAGACCCGGGCATCTCCTCCGCGGGACGACCCGTTAGCATACCTGTAGACATAACGCTGTTAGCAGGCTTCTTCGCCGAACTCCTTTAAAAAGTTCGTTCAAGCACTTACTAAAAATGCCGCGCCGAAGCCGTTTATTCTCCTTCACGGAGTCCGCAAGCTGGGCTCGGACATCCTTCAGTTCCACGCCCAGCCGGATATTGGCGTCTTGGAGATCATTTTTCTCCTGCCTGACTCGCGTCAGCACGCGCTCGCCAGCATTTAGTTGTCGATCATCACATGCCGTATCCGCCTCCACGGCCTCCGGATTCACTCCGGGGCCACCTGCAACATCTATTGTTAGGTGTGCATACATTCCGCATACTACCTGGTACTGATATTCTTTGCAATAGACAAAAGAGTTACCAGGGGGACCCTTTTTGGACTCCTTCAATGCGGCAACAGCGGCTTCCAGCTGGGCCTTACACTCATCTAGCTCTTGAGACAATTGGGAATTCTTCTCCATAAGAACCTGCACAAATAATGATCCTTAAATCAGTTGCATCAGCTGTTTCAAGTCTCAGGGGCTACTGATACATATAATCGTCAGATTTGCTTACCCGTATATCCCTTACATACTGGTTCGTGGCTCTGGCTAGACCATTTTGAGCAGCACGGATGTACGCGTCTCCGGAATTGAAGGCATCAAATGCCTCTGGCGAGAAACAAGCGTCATGGAGTACGGCATGGCGACGCCTACGATTCATGGCGCTCTCCACTTCTGAATTTGTAGCGGATAGTCTATCTGCATCCTCTGTAGGAGGAGCATCCGGCATCTGCCCCATGTTGGCTTCCGCCTCTATGTCCGGCCCTGGAGCCCGACTGGTGGAGGCGTGATCGGCAGCCTCTTCGGATATAGTCATTGCATTTCAAGAAAGACGACAACCACGGAGCAAGGTTTTGTGTCATACCTCTGCGACGGCGTCTCCGTCCTGACCGCCTTCCTTTTTGGCCTACCCGGCTTCGGTGCCTCTTGTTGGCGAGTTGCTGCGGGTTCGGCACGGTGTCCCGAATGCCTTCCCTGTAAAACACCATATGTGTACGGTAGGTGAAGTGTCTAAAAGGGGATCCTATTTTTGGAGTTGGGATTTTGGTTTTTCTTACATGCGACGCAGGGAGCAGTCCGGGATAGTCGGCTGTTATGGCCACCATGGCGTCATCGCAGCTCAATTGATAGAATTGCCTGTCTATCAGCTCCACGAATATGTCCGGATCCTCTTCGAGTCCGGGACCGAGGGCCCAGCCAGGGTCCTCTGGTTGTGGAGATGGGTTGTTGACCTCCCTTACAGCTTTTCGCAGTTCCTGCCGTAAAATGGCAAGGTGAGTACCTGCGACGAAGAATACGGGAAGAATGGGAGTAAAGAGGTATAACTCACCCAGCTTGGAGGGTTGTACAAAGAGAATCCATCATGTGGCTTGATATGGATGAACTCCTCTTCCTCTCCCTTGAACAACTCAGACATAATTTTTTCTAAAGCAGCTGCGAAGTCCCATCCCTTACGCCCGCAGCGGGTGGCATCATCTTCCCCGTTAAAACACCACAGGGGGTGCCCTCGATATTCAAGTGGCTGCACTCCCCGCATTATGCATACTGACATAACCTCGACTATTGTCAATCCTGATTGAGCCAGCGCTTTAATCCGGTTCATCAGGTAAAGGACTTCTCCATTGTCTTCCTCCTGGGGGCTCCGTGGGCACCAGCTTCGGCGTTTCTTCAGAGGAGCTTGTTGAACTCAGGAAGACCCCGCCAAAACAGGGTCTGGAAGGGGGACGTCCTCCATATAAAACCACTCCGAAGGCCAGTCTTCGGACGTCTTCTTCGGAGTACCGGACAGGTATCCGGTTTCGGCGATGCGCCATATTTCGGCTCCGCCCACTTGATAAAGTGACCCCTTCTGTGTGCGGGGCACAAGGCAAAATAACCTTTTCCACAGCTCGAAATGCGCCTCGCAGCCCATAAATAGCTCGCAAAGGGCAAAGTAGCCGGCGATGTGTAATATAGAAGCAGGGGTGAAATTATGCAGTTGGAGGCCGTAAAACTCCAGGAGCCCGCGGAGGAACGGATGAATTGGAAATCCGAGTCCCCTTAGTAAGTAAGGAACAAGACACACCCGCTCCCCCTTAGAGGGGCTGGGGAAGCTCTCCGCTTGCTCCCCGCCATTATAGGTGGTGAGCCTGGCTCGGACGGGGACCATATACGCTGGAGGGAGAAATCCCTGAGTCTGCAGCTCTACTAATCGACTGTGTGGGAAGGAACACCTCTCCCAATCACCGGGCTTAGGGCTACGGGGGTGGGAGGAGGAGCTGCGGTGGTCGGCCATGTTGGAGTGGATTTTTCCGAAGCGCGCTCCGATGGATTCTCGCCGTGGTAGGATGGTATGGATTGGATCTAAGAATCCCCATCCCTTTAATAGACAATTTATTTACCTAGCTTGGGGGGCTAATGTAAAAACACCTTGGCTCCTCGTATTCATTCGACGCGTGGAAGATAGCCCTTATTGAGCACAGAAGCCAAGAAGTCCAACATTTATGGGGCCGGACACTACTTAACAGACATTCAAGATTTGGAGAAGAACCCACCTTGCAATGCCGAAGACAATACTGCGCGCCAGACTCAATGTCATTGAAGCCTGGTTCGGGGGCTACTGAGAGAGTCCTGGATTAGGGGGTCTCCGGACAGCCGGACTATATCCTTTGGCCGGACTGTTGGACTATGAAGATACAAGATTGAAGACTTCGTCTCGTGTCCGGATAGGACTCTACTTGGCGTGGAAGGCAAGCTAGGAAATACGGATATGTATATCTCCTCCTTTGTAACTGACCTTGTGTAACCCTAGCCCCCTCCCGTGTCTATATAAACCAGAGGGTTTTAGTCCGTAGGACAACAGACAATCATACCATAGGCTAGCTTTTAGGGTTTAGCCTCTCTGATCTCGTGGTAGATCAACTCTTGTAATACTCATAGCATCAAGAACAATCAAGCAAGACGTAGGGTATTACCTCCATCAAGAGGGCCCGAACCTGGGTAAACATCGTGTCCCCTGCCTCCTGTTACCATCCGCCTTAGACGCATAGTTCGGGACCCCCTACCCGAGATCCGCCGGTTTTGACACCGACAGTGGGAATATATAGTATGCGTCGAAGAGGTGGGAGGGGACCAACACACTGTTGGAAATATGCCCTAGAGGCAATAATAAAATGATTATTATATTTCCTTGTTCATGATAATTGTCTATTATTCATGCTATAATTGTATTATCCGGAAATCGTAATACATGTGTGAATACATAGACCATAATGTGTCCCTAGTGAGCCTCTAGTTGACTAGCTCGTTGATCAACAGATAGTCATGGTTTCCTGGCTATGGACATGGGGATGTCATTGATAACGGGATCACATCATTAGGAGAATGATGTGATGGACAAGACCCAATCCTAAGCTTAGCTCAAAGATCGTGTAGTTCGTTTGTTGTAGCTTAATGTCAAGTATCATTTCCTTAGACCATGAGATTGTGCAACTCCTGGATACCGTAGGAGTGCCTTGGGTGTGCCAAACGTCACAACGTAACTGGGTGACTATAAAGGTACATTACAGGTATCTCCGAAAGTGTATGTTGGGTTGGCACGAATCGAGGCTGGGATTTTTCACTCCGTATGACGGAGAGGTATCTCTGGGCCCACTCAGTAATGCATCATCATAATGAGCTCAATGTGACCAAGGGGTTGGTCACGGGATCATGCATTACGGTACGAGTAAAGTGACTTGCCGGTAACGAGATTGAACAAGGTATTGGGATACCGACGATCGAGTCTTGGGCAAGTAACGTACCGATTGACAAAGGGAATTGAATACGGGATTGATTAAGTCCTCGACATCGTGGTTCATCCGATGAGATCATCGAGGAGCATGTGGGAGCCAACATGGGTATCCAGATCCCGCTGTTGGTTATTGACCGGAGAGGCGTCTCGGTCATGTCTGCGTGTCTCCCAAACCCGTAGGGTCTACACACTTAAGGTTCAGTGACGCTAGGGTTGTAGAGATATTAGTATGCAGTAACCCGAAAGTTGTTCGGAGTCCCGGATGAGATCCCGGACGTCACGAGGAGTTCCGAATGGTCCGAGGTAAAGATTTATATATAGGAAGTCCAGTTTCGGCCAGCGGGAAGGTTTCGAGGGTTACCGGTATTGTACCGGGACCACCGGACGGGTCCCGGAGGTCCACCGGATGGGGCCACCTATCCCGGAGGGCCCCATGGGCTGAAGTGGCATGGGAACCAGCCCCTGATGGGCTGGTGCGCCCCACCCAAGGGCCCAAGGCACCTAGGGTTGGAAACCCTAGGGGGCCGTTGCCCCCCGAGGGGGCATGCGCCCCCTGGTTGGAAACCGTAAGGGGGCCGTTGCCCCCAGGGGCCACCCCCCCCCTCCCTTAGATGGGATCTTCAAGGGGGCATGCGCCCCTCTAGCCCCTATATATAGTGGAAGGGAGGGAGGGCAGCCGCACCTTGCTCTTGGCGCCTCCCTCTCGCTCCGTAACACCTCTCCTCCCCGCTTGTGCTTGGCGAAGCCCTGCCGGGATCCTGCTGCATCCACCACCACGCCGTCGTGCTGCTGGATCTTCATCAACCTCTCCTTCCCCCTTGCTGGATCAAGAAGGAGGAGACGTCTTCCCAACCGTACGTGTGTTGAACGTGGAGGTGTTGTCCGTTCGGCACTTGGTCATCGGTGATTTGGATCACGGTGAGTACGACTCCATCATCCCCGTTCACTTGAACGCTTCCGCTCGCGATCTACAAGGGTATGTAGATGCACTCCTATTCCCCTCGTTGCTAGAATACTCCATAGATTGATCTTGGTGATGCGTAGAAAATTTTTAATTTCTTCTACGATCCCAACAGTGGCATCATGAGCTAGGTCTATGCGTAGTTACTATGCATGAGTAGAACACAAAGTAGTTGTGGGCGTCGATATTGTCAATTTGCTTGCCGTTACTAGTCTTATCTTGATTCGGCGGCATCGTGGGATGAAGCGGCCCGGACCAACCTTACACGTACGCTTACGTGAGACCGGTTCCACCGACTGACATGCACTAGTTGCATAAGGTGGCTGGCGGGTGTCTGTCTCTCCCACTTTAGTCGGATCGGATTCGATGAACAGGGTCCTTATGAAGGGTAAATAGAAATTGGCAATTCATGTTGTGGTTTTGGCGTAGGTAAGAAACGTTCTTGCTAGAAACCTATAGCAGCCACGTAAAAACTTGCAACAACAATTAGAGGACGTCTAACTTGTTTTTGCAGCAAGTGTTTTGTGATGTGATATGGCCAAAGGTTGTGATGAATGATGAATGATATATGTGATGTATGAGATTGATCATGTTCTTGTAATAGGAATCACGACTTGCATGTCGATGAGTATGACAACCGGCAGGAGCCATAGGAGTTGTCTTTATTTATTTATGACCTGCGTGTCAACATAAACGTCATGTAATTACTTTACTTTATTGCTAAAGCATTAGCCATAGTAGTAGAAGTAATAGATGACGAGACAACTTCAAGAAGACACGATGATGGAGATCATGATGATGGAGATCATGGTGTCATGCCGGTGACAACGATGATCATGGAGCCCCGAAGATGGAGATCAAAGGAGCAAATGATATTGGCCATATCATGTCACTATTTGATTGCATGTGATGTTTATCATGTTTTACATCTTATTTGCTTAGAACGACGGTAGCTTAAATAAGATGATCCCTCGTAATAATTTCAAGAAAGTGTTCCCCCTAACTGTGCACCGTTGCGAAGGTTCGTTGTTTCGAAGCACCATGTGATGATCGGGTGTGATAGATTCTAACGTTCGAATACAACAGGTGTAAGACAGATTTACACACGCAATACACTTAGGTTGACTTGACGAGCCTAGCATGTACAGACATGGCCTCGGAACACAGAAGACCGAAAGGTCGAGCATGAGTCGTATAGAAGATACGATCAACATGAAGATGTTCACCGATGTTGACTAGTCCGTCTCACGTGATGATCGGACACGGCCTAGTTAACTTGGATCATGTTATACTTAGATGACTGGAGGGATGTCTATCTGAGTGGGAGTTCATTTAATAATTTGATTATATGAACTTAATTATCATGAACTTAGTCTAAAATCTTTACAATATGTCTTGTAGATCAAATGGCCCACGTTGTCCTCAACTTCAACGCGTTCCTAGAGAAAACCAAGCTGAAAGACGATGGCAGCAACTATACGGACTGGGTCCGGAACCTGAGGATCATCCTCATAGCTGCCAAGAAAGATTATGTCCTAGAAGCACCGCTAGGTGACGCACCCGTCCCACAGAACCAAGACGTTATGAACGCTTGGCAGACACGTGCTGATGATTACTCCCTCGTTCAGTGCGGCATGCTTTACAGCTTAGAACCGGGGCTCCAAAAGCGTTTTGAGAGACACGGAGCATATGAGATGTTCGAAGAGCTGAAAATGGTTTTTCAAGCTCATGCCCGGGTCGAGAGATATGAAGTCTCCGACAAGTTCTTCAGCTGTAAGATGGAGGAAAATAGTTCTGTCAGTGAGCACATACTCAAAATGTCTGGGTTGCATAACCGCTTGACTCAGCTGGGAGTTAATCTCCCGGATGACGCGGTCATTGACAGAATCCTTCAGTCGCTTCCACCGAGCTACAAGAGCTTTGTGATGAACTTCAATATGCAGGGGATGGAAAAGACCATTCCTGAAGTATTTGCAATGCTGAAATCAGCAGAGGTAGAAGTCAAAAAGGAACATCAAGTGTTGATGGTGAATAAAACCACTAAGTTCAAGAAAGGCAAGGGTAAGAAGAACTTCAAGAAGGACGGCAAGGGAGTTGCCGCGCCCGGTAAGCAAGCTGCCGGGAAGAAGCCAAAGAATGGACCCAAGCCCGAGACTGAGTGTTTTTATTGCAAGGGAAGTGGTCACTGGAAGCGGAACTGCCTCAAATACTTAGCGGACAAGAAGGCCGACATCACGAAAGGAGCTGCGGAATAAACAGAGACTGGTGAAGGACGAGGTGACGATGCGCGTCGGGAATGGTTCCAAGGTCGATGTGATCGCCGTCGGCATGCTACCTCTACATTTACCTACGGGATTAGTTTTAAACCTCAATAATTGTTATTTAGTGCCAGCTTTCAGCATGAACATTGTATCAGGATCTCGTTTAATACGATATGGCTACTCATTTAAATCCGAGAATAATGGTTGTTCTATTTATATGAGAGATATGTTTTATGGTCATGCTCCGATGGTGAATGGTTTATTCTTAATGAATCTCGAGTGTAATGCTACACATATTCATAGTGTGAATACCAAAAGATGTAAGGTTGATAATGATAGTCCCACATACTTGTGGCACTGCCGCCTTGGTCACATAGGTGTCAAACGCATGAAGAAGCTCCATGCAGATGGACTTTTAGAGTCTCTTGATTACGAATCATTTGACACGTGCGAACCATGCCTCATGGGTAAGATGACCAAGACTCCGTTCTCAGGAACAATGGAGCGAGCAACCAACTTATTGGAAATCATACATACTGATGTGTGCGGTCCAATGAGTGTTGAGGCTCGCGGTGGCTATCGTTATGTTCTCACCCTCACTGATGACTTGAGTAGATATGGGTATGTCTACTTAATGAAACACAAGTCTGAGACCTTTGAAAAGTTCAAGGAATTTCAGAGTGAGGTTGAGAATCAACGTGACAGGAAAATCAAGTTCTTGCGATCAGATCGTGGGGGAGAATACTTGAGTCACGAATTTGGCACACACTTAAGAAAATGTGGAATAGTTTCACAACTCACGCCGCCTGGAACACCTCAGCGTAATGGTGTGTCCGAACGTCGTAATCGCACTCTATTAGATATGGTGCGATCTATGATGTCTCTTACCGATTTACCGCTATCATTTTGGGGCTATGCTTTAGAGACTGTCGCATTCACTTTAAATAGGGCTCCGTCGAAATCCGTTGAGACGACACCGTATGAATTATGGTTTGGGAAGAAACCTAAGCTGTCGTTTCTAAAAGTTTGGGGATGCGATGCTTATGTCAAGAAACTTCAACCTGAAAAGCTCGAACCCAAGTCGCGAAAATGCGTCTTCATAGGATACCCTAAGGAAACCATTGGGTATACCTTCTACCTCAGATCCGAAGGCAAGATCTTACTTGCCAAGAATGGATCCTTTCTAGAGAAGGAGTTTCTCTCGAAAGAAGTAAGTGGGAGGAAAGTAGAGCTTGATGAAGTACTGCCTCTTGAAGCAGAGAGTAGCGCAGCTCAGGAAAATGTTCCTGTGGTGCCTGCACCGATTAGAGAGGAAGTTAATGATGATGATCAAGATACTTCGGATCAAGCTCCTACTGAACTTCGTAGGTCCACAAGGACACGTTTCGTACCAGAGTGGTACGGCAACCCTGTCTTGGAAATCATGTTGTTAGACAACAGTGAACCTTCGAACTATGAAGAAGCGATGGCGGGCCCAGATTCCGACAAACCGCTAGAAGCCATGAAATCCGAGATAGAATCCATGTATGAAAACAAAGTATGGACTTTGACTGACTTGCCCGAAGATCGGCGAGCCATAGAAAATAAATGGATCTTTAAGAAGAAGAAGACAGACACGGATGGTAATGTGACCATCTATAAGGCTCGACTTGTCGCTAAGGGTTATCGACAAGTTCAAGGGGTTGACTACGATGAGACTTTCTCACCCATAGTAAAGCTGAAGTCCGTCCGAATCATGTTAGCAATTGCCGCATTCTATGATTATGAGATATGGCAAATGGACGTCAAAACGGCATTCCTTAACGGCTTTCTTAAGGAAGAATTGTATATGATGCAGCCGGAAGGTTTTGTCGATCCTAAGAATGCTAACAAGGTGTGCAAGCTCCAACGCTCAATCTATGGGCTGGTGCAAGCATCTCGGAGTTGGAACATTCGCTTTGATGAGATGATCAAAGCGTTTGGGTTTATGCAGACTTATGGAGAAGCCTGCGTTTACAAGAAAGTGAGTGGGAGCTCTGTAGCATTTCTCATATTATATGTGGATGACATACTGTTGATGGGAAATGATATAGAATTCTTGGAAAGCATAAAGGCCTATTTGAACAAGTGTTTTTCAATGAAGGACCTTGGAGAAGCTGCTTATATATTAGGCATCAAGATCTATAGAGATAGATCGAGACGCCTCATCGGTCTTTCACAAAGTACGTACCTTGACAAGATATTGAAGAAGTTCAATATGGATCAGTCCAAGAAGGGGTTCTTGCCTGTATTGCAAGGTGTGCGATTGAGCACGGCTCAATGCCCGACCACGGCAGAAGATATAGAAGAGATGAGTGTCATCCCCTATGCCTCAGCCATAGGGTCTATTATGTATGCCATGCTGTGTACCAGACCTGATGTAAACCTTGCCGTAAGTTTGGTAGGTAGGTACCAAAGTAATCCCGGCAAGGAACACTGGACAGCGGTCAAAAACATCCTGAAGTACCTGAAAAGGACCAAGGATATGTTTCTCGTTTATGGAGGTGGCGAAGAGCTCGTCGTAAAGGGTTACGTCGACGCTAGCTTCAACACAGATCTGGATGGCTCTAAGTCACAAACCGGATACGTGTATATTTTGAATGGTGGGGCGGTAAGCTGGTGCAGTTGCAAGCAAAGCGTCGTGGCGGGATCTACATGTGAAGCAGAATACATGGCAGCCTCGGAGGCAGCACAAGAAGCAATCTGGGTGAAGGAGTTCATCACTGACCTAGGAGTCATACCCAATGCATCGGGGCCGATGACTCTCTTCTGTGACAACACTAGAGCTATTGCCCTTGCCAAGGAGCCCAGGTTTCACATGAAGACCGGGCATATCAAGTGTCGCTTCAACTCCATTTGTGAAAGTGTTCAAAATGGAGACATAGAAATTTGTAAAGTACATACGGACCTGAATGTAGCAGATCCGTTGACTAAACCTCTCCCTAGAGCAAAACATGATCAACACCAGAATTCCATGGGTGTTCGATTCATCACAATGTAACTAGATGATTGACTCTAGTGCAAGTGGGAGACTGTTGGAAATATGCCCTAGAGGCAATAATAAAATGATTATTATATTTCCTTGTTCATGATAATTGTCTATTATTCATGCTATAATTGTATTATCCGGAAATCGTAATACATGTGTGAATACATAGACCACAATGTGTCCCTAGTGAGCCTCTAGTTGACTAGCTCGTTGATCAACAGATAGTCATGGTTTCCTGGCTATGGACATGGGGATGTCATTGATAACGGGATCACATCATTAGGAGAATGATGTGATGGACAAGACCCAATCCTAAGCTTAGCTCAAAGATCGTGTAGTTCGTTTGATGTAGCTTTTCTGAATGTCAAGTATCATTTCCTTAGACCATGAGATTGTGCAACTCCCGGATACCGTAGGAGTGCCTTGGGTGTGCCAAACATCACAACGTAACTGGGTGACTATAAAGGTACATTACAGGTATCTCCGAAAGTGTCTGTTGGGTTGGCATGAATCGAGACTGGGATTTGTCACTCCGTATGACGGAGAGGTATCTCTGGGCCCACTCGGTAATGCATCATCATAATGAGCTCAATGTGACCAAGGGGTTGGTCACGGGATCATGCATTATGGTATGAGTAAAGTGACTTGCCGGTAACGAGATTGAACAAGGTATTGGGATACCGACGATCGAGTTTCGGGCAAGTAACGTACCGATTGACAAAGGGAATTGAATACGGGATTGATTAAGTCCTCGACATCGTAGTTCATCCGATGAGATCATCGAGGAGCATGTGGGAGCCAACATGGGTATCCAGATCCCGCTATTGGTTATTGACTGGAGAGGCGTCTCGGTCATGTCTGTGTGTCTCCCAAACCCGTAGGGTCTACACACTTAAGGTTCGGTGACGCTAGGGTTGTAGAGATATTAGTATGCAGTAACCCAAAAGTTGTTCGGAGTCCCGGATGAGATCCCGGACATCACGAGGAGTTCCGGAATGGTCCGGAGGTAAAGATTTATATATAGGAAGTCCAGTTTTCGCCAGTGGGAAGGTTTCGGGGGTTACCGGTATTGTGTCGGGACCACCGGAAGGGTCCCGAGGGTCCACCGGATGGGGCCACCTATCTCGGAGGGCCCCATGGGCTGAAGTGGCGTGGGAACCAGCCCCTGATGGGCTGGTGTGCCCCACCCAAGGGCCCAAGGCGCCTAGGGTTGGAAACCCTAGGGGGGCATTGCCCCCCGAGGGGGCATGCGCCCCTGGTTGGAAACCCTAAGGGGGCCGTTGCCCCCAGGGGCCGCCCCCCCCCCCTAGATGGGATCTCCAAGGGGTCATGCGCCCCCCCCCCCTAGCCCCTATATATAGTGGAAGGGAGGGAGGGCAGCCACACCTTGCTCTTGGCGCCTCCCTATCCCTCCGTAACACCTCTCCTCCCCGTTTGTGCTTGGCGAAGCCCTGCCGGGATCCTGCTGCATCCACCACCACGCCGTCGTGCTGCTGGATCTTCATCAACCTCTCCTTCCCCCTTGCTGGATCAAGAAGGAGGAGACGTCTTCCCAACATAGGTGTGTTGAACGTGGAGGTGTTGTCCGTTCGGCACTTGGTCATCGGTGATTTGGATCACGGCGAGTACGACTCCATCATCCCCGTTCACTTGAACGCTTCTGCTCGCGATCTACAAGGGTATGTAGATGCACTCCTATTCCCCTCATTGCTAGAATACTCCATAGATTGATCTTGGTGATGCGTAGAAAATTTTTAATTTCTGCTACGATCCCAACACACACACACACATACATATATATATATACTACGTACGCGTCCATGAACACACCTCACTTAGTGTGGGGACTTTTCGGTTTCCGAGGCACGTGCCACATCAAAGTTGTGCATTGGCTATTCAAACATCACACGGCACCTCTTTAGGCCACATGCATGTGCAGGCGGTGGTTATCCTAGGACAATCACGTGTGACGCTTCCATCTGTGGGCCCGTGAGGTCGTCGTCCATATGCATGCATCACTTTGACCTACACCAGGAGAGGTTAATTAATTTCACCATCAAGGAGGGTTCTTTTTTATTTCTATTATGGTAGGAGCATATAGTATGCGTCGAAGAGGGGAAGGGAACCGGCATATATACTACGCTTCATGAACCTTGCTCTGTGTGGGGACTTTATGGTTTTTGAGGCATGTGCCTGTAACGCCCCGGATATAACTTTCCCAATTTGTACTCCAACTCTTGCCGTTTCCGGCGTTAAGTTATATCTATTTCTCGGGTTCGGGTCTTTGTCTCCGTGTGTTGTTTTCGTTTTCATGCATCTCATATCATGTCATCATGTGCATTGCTTTTGCATACGTGTTCATCTCATGCATTCGAGCATTTTCCCCGTTGTCCGTTTTGCATTCCGGCGCTCCGTTCTCCTCCGGTGGCCATTTCTAGCTTTCTTTCGTGTGTGGGGATTAAACATTTCCGGATTGGACCGAGACTTGCCAAGCGGCCTTGGTTTACTACCGGTAGGCCGCCTGTCAAGTTTCGTGTCATTTGGACTTCGTTCGATACTCCAACGGTTAACCGAGGGACTGAAAAGGCCTCGTGTGTGTTGCAGCCCAACACCCCTCCAATTTGGCCCAAAACCCACCAAACTCTGCTCCATGTCCTAGAGCGTTCGATCACGATCGTGTGGCCGAAAACCGCACCTCATTTGGACTCTCCTAGCTCCCCCTATGCCTATAAATACACCCCCCCCCTCCAAAAATTCGCGGATCCCCTTCCTCTAACCCTAAAAAAACTCCATCCGCCGCCGCCGGACAAAAATCCGGGCAGCGGACGTGTCCGCCCGCTCCGCCAGACCTATCGGGTGACGCCACGTGTCCCGAGCGGGAGCCCCACTTCGTCGCGCCGCCGCCCGGCCCGCTCGGCCCGCGGGAGGGCCCCCGAGGCCCACTTCGCCCGGCCTCCTCGCCCGCAGGACCCCGCCGCCCGTCTCCCACCGCCTCCCTCGGCTCAGGTGGTCGGCGCCACCGCGCCGCCATTTCCGACCACCCGAGCCGGCCAGCTCCTCCGCCGCCTCGCCGATCCACCGCCACCTCCACGCAGCCGTCCCTCCGGCGAGCGCGCCGCCCCGCGCCGTCATCCTCCACGTCGTCGCCGCCCCGGGCCTCTCCCCCCTCCGGCAAGCCGCCGGCCTCCTCCCCCGTCGATTCCGGCGAACAGGAACAGTGACTCCGGCATGCTTTGAAAACCGTGCAGATCTGGATCTGGAAAAAAATATCTCGGTTGACTCTCCTCCGAATCCTAACTTTTATGCCTACTTTGACCAGTGATAACTTTGCATCCGTAGCTCCGATTTGGGGATATAGTATATCAAAATGTTCGCCTCAACGAGTACATCATTTCGTTCCATTGCATCATTTTCATTTGAGTTCATCTTGGTGCCTGAAATGCTGTTAGAAGAGGCCTTCATGAGTTAATTGTCAGATCTGCTAGTTCATCTTAGACTTTTGTCATTTTTGCCATGATTATTGTGTGCATGATATGCCTGTGAGTCCTTCATATGTTTTGTTAAGGATTTTGTCTTCTTTCCAGAGGTGCAACCCATGCATTTTTAGGATGTGTGTGGTGACTTGTGCAAGCTTGCAAAGTGACGCACCCGGTAAATCTGTTTTCAGGGACTTAGTACTCTTTTCACTAAGTCTGGGATTATTTAGTTCATGATACCATATGTTCAACTTGTTTCCTAGTGATCCGTGCCGCTTTTGAGGATGATCAGTAAAGGAGTTTTGTTAATCATGTTATGCTCTATCCATCCATGTCTTTGTTTGCAATTATTGAGCAACCTAGCTTGAGTCAATCGAGCTCTACTTTTGCTTCGTCGTGAATCTGGGCAGATCGTCAACTCGTTTGCGATTTCGCCGGCGTCGTTGTGGATGATCCGTGCATGCTATACCATTGTTCTTGCCGTGTCTAGCTTGTATTTTGTGCCTTATTAACGGATGTATGCTTTCCTTGCCATGACTTGCACCGTAGTGAGTGCATCGAGCTCGTTTACATGCCTTCGTGAGTTATATTTCAGCATGTCTTAGTTTTCACTAAGTCTGAAAATTGATTGTGTTTTAGCTATGTTTGTGTGCCCGTTAGTATATTTTGTGAACCCTTTTGGCCCCAGGTCACTTTGGGTCTTTTGTTAAGCTTGTTGAGTAGCTCCATGCCATGTTCTTACTTGCCTTAATCAGGTCATGTATCATGTTGTTTTGCTGCTCCGAAGAGGGCTTCGTGATCTGAAATTTCAGACAAGTGTTAATTTCACTAAGTCTGAGATCTGTTTTGCATTTGCGTTTTTGCCATGCTTGTTTGAACCTCATAATGGATGAATTGGCCGTGGCTGAGTGCTAGTCTTTTGTTAAGAATCTTGTGTGCATCCCTGCCATGTATTTTGTTGTCATGTTTGGTCGCTGTAGCATGTTCATTTCATTGCATTTAGATGCCTACTTGTTGTAAATCGCAGACCGGTGTCATTCTTAAAACGCTTGCCATTTCCAAACCGTAACTCCGATTCTGGCGTTCTTTATATCGTTTTCAAGCGATTTCATCTCATCTTTCCAGTGGCATCGTTGGAATTCCAAGTTGAGGCCAGGTTCATGCATTTCCTGCCTTATCTTTCATTTTGCATCCCGCATCGCATCCCGCATAGCATATCATCATTGCATCATATCGCTTGATCCTTGCACGTGGTTGATTGTGTCCTTGCTGCTTGTTTGTCTTGTTTGGGTAGAGCCGGGTGACGAGTTCGCTACCGAGGAGCCTGTTGAGTTTGCTTGTGAGGATCCAGTCAACTCTGACAACTGTGCAGGCAAGATGATCATACCCTCGAAATCACTACTATCTTTGCTATGCTAGTTTGCTCGCTCTTTTGCTATGCCATTGCTACGATGCCTACCACTTGCTTGTAAGCCTCCTAAATTGCCATGTTGAACCTCTAACCCACCATGTCCTAGCAAACCGTTGATTGGCTATGTTACCGCTTTGCTCAGCCCCTCTTATAGCGTTGCTATTTGCAGGTGAAGTTTGGAGGCCGTTCCTTGTTGGAGCATCTTTTATTTACTTGTTGGGATATCATTATATTATCTTGCTATCTTAATGCATCTATATACTTGGTAAAGGGTGGAAGGCTCGGCCTCTCGCCTAGTGTTTTGTTCCACTCTTGCCGCCCTAGTTTCCGTCATATCTGTGTTATGTTCCCGGATTTTGCGTTCCTTACGCGGTTGGGTTATAATGGGAACCCCTTGATAGTTCGCCTTGATTAAAGCTTTTCCAGTAATGCCCAACCTTGGTTTTACCATTCGCCACCTAGCCTCTTTTTCCCTTGGGTTACCGGAGCCCAAGGGTAATCTTATTTTAAACCCCCCCCCCCCGGGGCCAGTGCTTCTCTGAGTGTTGGTCCGACCGAGTAGACTGCGGGGCCACCTCGGGGCAACTTGAGGGTTGGTTTTACTCGTAGGAGGTCTCATCTGAGTGTGCCCTGAGAAAGAGATATGTGCAGCTCCTATCGGGATTTGTCGGTACATTCGGGAGGTATTGCTGGTCTTGTTTTAACCTGTCGAAGTGTCTTGAATTACCAAGATACCGAGTCTGATCGGAACGTCTTGGGTGGAGGTCTATTCCTTCGTTGACCGTGAGAGCTTGTCATGGGCTAAGTTGGGACTCCCCTGCAGGGATTGAACTTTCGAAAGTCGTGCCCGCGGTTATGGGCAGATGGGAATTTGTTAATGTCCGGTTGTAGATAACTTGAACCTTAACTTAATTAAAATGAATCAACTGAGTGTGTTACCGTGATGGCCTCTTCTCGGCGGAGTCCGGGAAGTGGACACGGTGTTGGAGTAATGTTTGCGCAGGTTGTTCCTCTAGTTTTTCACGCTCGCGCTTTGCCTCCTCTTCTCGCTCTCTTTTGCGAATAAGATAGCCACCATATATGCTAGTCGCTTGCTGCAGCTCCTCATATATTTTGCCTTACCCTTCCTATAAGCTTAAATAGTCTTGATCGCGAGGGTGCGAGATTGCTGAGTCCCTGTGGCTCACAGTTACTATAACTCCAGATGCAGGTCCAGGTGATTCCGCTCCAGGTGACGAGTACGAGCTCAAGTGGGAGTTCGACGAAGACTCTCAGCGATAATATGTTTCCTTTCCCGATGATCAGTAGTGGTGCCCAGTTGGGGGTGGACGGGACCGTTGTCGCATGTTGGGTTCTCTTTTATTTTGGTGCCATAGTCGGGCCATGAGTGTTTGGATGATGTATTGTTATTTATGTACTTGATTGACATGGCGAGTGTAAGCCAACTATGTTATCTCCCCTTTATTATTCATATTACATGGGATGTTGTGAAGATTGCCTAACTTGCGACATATGCCTTCCATGCGATTATGTCTCTAAGTCGTGCCTCGACACATGGGAGCTATAGTCGCATCGAGGGTATTACAGTGCCACATCACAATCACACACACCTCCATACATATGTTTGGCCCACATGCAAAGCAATGGTGGTTGTCCTCCGGCACCCATTCACGTAGTTACCTACGATATCGATGCTTTCCATCTGTGGACCCACTTGGTCCATCACTACTTTGATCGACAGCGAGAGAGGTTAATTTGACTTAGGAGGGGATTATTTTTTGGTTTACATTACGGTATATAGGTCATGCTCTGGGATGACATGATATAGTTTGAGCACATGCATGTGTATGCATGAATCCCTCCCACCGAGTCAAAGTGGGCAGCAGGGGGGCAGCGCACCACGACACGTCATAATCCGATCTTGCTCTATCTAGGGACTGTACGATTTTTGACACAACGCGCCACATCAATGTTGTGCATGGTATTCAAACAGCATGCACACATCACCTCCATACATACATATGCATGCAGTGGTTTTCTTCGAACGGTACTGTACCTCACGTCGTTATCGGCGGCAAGCCTATATATTCGTGGCCCCGCGTGGAAATCCATGATCACTTTGACCGACAACGAGATAGGTTACCATGCATGGTGGATTATTCTTTTTTGGATCGTGTTATCGTAATAGGTCGTGAGATTCCAGACCTAAGTTTGAGCGCATATGTACATATGCATGCATATGAATCCCCGTCATCGGCTCGAAGTGTGGTGTGACATACATATACAATGCGTCGTCAACTAACCCTCACTCTGTGTGGGGATTTCTAGTTCCAAAGCACGGTGCCACATCAAAGTTTTGTTCCATTAGGTATTCAAACATAAACATTGGTCCATACATATGTTTGGGCCACATGAAGGCAGTGGTTGTCTTCGGGCACTAGCTACTTGTGTGATTGTTGGCTGGGCTAGGCCGGATGTGGCTGAGCTGCCCTCTCTCTCTCCCTCTCTCTCTCCCTCTTAATTCTACTTTAAGAGAAAGCATTAAAGAGAAGGGAAAAAGGAAGAGGGGTTTTGGGAACGAATTTGAGCACGCGGATAATTTTCCCGGACTCACAAAAATGCGCTTGATCCAGGAAAAATAGAAGTTTCATGGTCGAAAGATATAAATTCAAACTCATTTGAATTTCATTCAAATGGGTTTGAACTAGAACTAGGTTTTAGAAGTGCCCCAAAATATTAAGATTTTTGGTGGAGCTCAGGAAAAGATGAAAGAATTTATGGGCGAAGTTTGAGGAGCAAACTTGAAGCAGAAAAGACACGGGAAATATTTGCAAGTGTGTTTTTGGTGATTCCAAAATCAATAGAATATTTTTAATATAGCTCCCTAAATATTGGGAGGATATGTTATAAAGAGAACTCACCATGTGAATTCCCTCGGTTTAAATAGATCAACGACCTATGCAATTTATTTGGTTGAGTTTTTAAAAGGGGTGCATGATGACATGATGCAATGCACATGATGAAAATATGAATGCAACGAACCACACAAATCACACGACGAATCTCGGAATCCATGGAAGGCATCTGGAGCGCCGGTCTTGGGGCGTCACAACACTCCTCCACTTACAAGAGATCTCATCCTGAGATCTAAGGATGGCACCAGAGAGAAGGGGAAGAGGAAGAGGTAAAACAAAGTTGCTTCTTGACAAAAGAGTGAAACCAAATAACCTTGAGAGGTTAAACAAATTGAAAGAAGAATACAATGGAGATGAACGAGACTGCGAACACTCCGTTAGATAAGAGGAACATGGGATATGATGAGAACCAAGAGGTTAAGTGACAAGATAGATATTGAAACCACTCCGGTTAACAAGATAGAGAAGGAATAAGAATGATATAATTTGGACAGCACTCCGACTGTAAATGGACGGAATTGAACATGAACTTGACAAGATGTGAGGATACTTGATGAAATCAACAACACACTGCCTCCGGAACTATTGAAATAATGGAACAAGGGGTAAGAAAGATTTCAGACAGCACTCCGGTTGAATGGATAAGCAAAGGAAAGAACATGATCTTGACAAAAATCGATGCATGCCGGAAGGAAGATGCAACATCACAATGCCTTGGAATGAAAAGAATAGAAGCTAGATCGTTAGATAAGAGAAGAAGAGAAGAAAATGTAATTTCTACCACCAATGAACTTGGAAGGCATCCTTGAAAGAAGGATCGAAGGAGTTGTTAGAAAATTAAACAACAAAAGATAAGTTGTTGTGGCTTATGGAAAACATCTCAAAATTATGTGGTGAAATTCTGCCACTAACAGAAAAATAATTTGATGATAACAACAAGAGAGAGAAACTTATTTCCGAATAAAGAGATTGGATTTAAAACTTAGAAGCATCTTAGGAAGCTTAAACTATACCCACAATAGAACTCCTTAGTGAAGAGCTTCATGGTTGAAAGGATCTCATGACAAGTTGAAAAGGAATGATGGGTTAAATATTCATTCCGGACAACATGTGAATCGCGAAACACGAATGGGAAATTGTCAAGAATGACATAACACCACCTCAAAAGATAAGGTCGAAAGAATTTCACTTCGAAATGCAAGAAGAGGAATACTTGATCTCCTCAAAACAAAACATATGTTGAGCACCATGTTTAATTTTGAGTATAGCTTGGCGGATCATAACTTCGAGAGAAAACTTGAAGAACAATTGAAGAATGAAAATAATCCTTGGTGAACCACCATGTAGAGCCTCCATGAAGAACTCTGGTAATAAAATGAAAGAGAAGTTGAGAACACAAGGTGAACCCTTGCAATGATTTAGAATGAGCTTCGCAATGAGATAATGCGAAAACTTGGAACTCCGGAAAGAAAAGATGAAGCATCTCGAACCGAGAAATGTGACATGATGAAAAACTCCGGAAAGAAGAAACTAGATCACTTCGATGAAACAATAATAAGAATTATGTTATGCGTATCCTTCAACAATTTAAATTGATGACAAGCAATGGATAGGCATGCTACTTATTCTCGTAGAAAGGATTAAGAGAGATATAGCGTCAACTTGAGAAGGTCTTCATGGAACCACCGGTTTAGATTTGGGAAGAATGAATGAATTGATATGATAGCAAAGGAAGAAGAAACTAGAATGAACCACCATAAGAATCTGAAAATCAACAAGATAAAGAATGAATCGCTAGGAAGAATTGGAAAACGAGCGAAGTTACTTGAGGGAAATTAGATACAAGAGAACGAAAAGATCACGAACTGACTAGAGAATACTTCAATGATGCACCGGTAAGATTTGTAGAACGAGAGCTGAAAGCTGGAATGAATAATTTTGAGATGATGGGCTCCAGAGAATCAAACTAAAAATACCCTTGAATTGCTCCGAATGGGTGAAAAGAATACTCACAATCGAAAACAATTATGAGAGGATGGCATCAAGCTTGAACTACGAATCTTTAAGAGAACGGGCAAGGATTTAAGAGGAACTCTTCTTCGGTCTTCACATGCTGAGAATGACGATGAGAAACACCACCATGAATTGTTGAGACACTCTGGAAGGATTAAAAGAGGAAAGGTTGAGCCAAAGATGAAAAGAATTTGAAAGCACCCTTGGAGAAGGCATATGATTGATGAAAATTCATTCTTACGTCAAACTTTAGAAGATTTGAGAATAGCTCCGAAAAAATAGAAGTGTCAGGTAGGATCCTGGGAAAAGACCTGTGGGTTAGGGCCCACTCAAAAGATACACCGTTGAACGATTTAAAACAGAGATTGCGTAGGTTGAATAAATGGCTCAAAAGAGATAACAACCTCGAGATATCTTGAACGGATCTTAAATGGAAAGACGAGCCTTCTGAGATATCTTCAACACTCTAGAACAAATGAATAGCGAGAGGTGAATGATTCAGGGTGCAGCGGCATGAGAAAACGTTTGAAACGAGGAAAGGATATGATCGACAAAGCTTGAATTGAATTCACCGGAGAAGAAAACAGAACGAAGAATAATAAAATTGAAGTTCCGTTAGTGTCTTCCTGAGAATCACCGGATAAGAACATTAACGGAGAAGAATGGAGAGACTTCCCGCCGATAAAATGATACTTGATTAAGAAATCTGAGTCCTTGAAGAAAAAGGGTGGGAGGGCAGGAAAAACAAAGGCAACTTGGGACGGATGGAACAAACACCGCTGAGAAAACTTAGAATTGATCTCGCGAATGGGGAAAATGATAGGATCATCTTGACGAGAAGCATGCTGGTTGGAAAAGAATTAACATGACAACCTCGATGATCAAGAAGGATTAGTATTCACATAGAAATATGAGAACACCGCTTAGGAAAAGGTATGGAATCAACACTTGACAATGAAGCAACTCGAATACCACAAATCAAAACAAAACAAAGGATTGGCTTGCAGAATAAGCCGGAAACAAACATATGATAGACCCCATATCGTATCATGTGTCTGTTGGAAAGAATTCCTACGTGATACTTGAATGCCCGCCTAAAAACTTCCGGAACTTTCTGGTTATGCAATTTGGTGTTGGGGATACAGGGAGGCACAATATATATCACACAACTAACAAGCCCTACGCTCCAACTTATCCATCCGTCAACACATAACCAAGAAAACTCCGGAAATCGCGTACCTTAACCTTCGAAAAGCATCTGTTATACGAGTTATGGCGATACTCCCGAACTCCCGCCCCAGTACTGGGTGGAATCGTGGTTATCTCACCAACAACTGCATAAAAGAGATTTTCGATGTCAGCAAACTCAGGTATTCCAGAACAGCAACGATGAAATTATGACGACAACACCTCGGAGCTCAACTCCCCGGAACACTGCCACAACCCTAAATGTCAGGAGGCACCAAGAACAATGTTCTCATCACAAGAATATCGGAACAATTCCAAGATACCCGCCTGATCCTAAAAACAATTCGTGAAATTTGAGGAGAGGAAAGTCAAAACAACTCGTCAGGAGGCCTCACCAGAGTGTCGAAGGGACTAAGGAGTAAAAAGAATCCTACTCTCCGATATATATAATCCTAAGACTCAAAACATTTTTTTCTAGACTCAACAACGTCAGCGATTGATCAAGTAGGGGGCTCCTAAGTCAGGGATGACTCTGATACCAACTTGTAACGCCCACGATGCGGCTATATCTCCCACGTGTTGAGGCACGACTTAGAGGCATAACCGCATGGTGGTTTTGTCACAAGAGGGGTAATCTTCACACAATCCCATGTACTGAATAAGAAAGGGATAAAGAGTTGGCTTACAATCGCCACTTCACACAAATAACAAGTTAAACATACATCATCCAAAGTACAATCAAGGTCCGACTACGGAACCAAAATAAAAGAAGATAACCCCAAATGCTAGATGCTCGATCATCCCAAGTGGGAACCACTAATGATCATCTAGAAAAGACACATAACAACGACCAAGATCTTCATCGAGCTCCCATTTGAGCTCGGTTGCGTCACCTGCACTGGTATCATCGGCACCTGCAACTGTTTTGGAAGTATCCGTGAGTCATGAGGACTCGACAATCTCAAAACCCGCGAGATCAAAAATATTTAAGCTTATGGGTAGGGTAGGTAATGAGGTGGAATTGCAGCAAGCGCTAAGCAAATATGGTGGCTACACATATGTATACAAGAGTAAGATGAGAAGCTACGCAATGGACGTGAAGCTAGAAGTGATCAAGAAGTGATCCTGAAACTACTTACGTTCAAACATAACCCAAGGCCGTGTTCACTTCCCGGACTCCGCCGAAAAGAGACCATCACGGCTACACACATAGTTGATTCATTTTAATTAAGTCAAGTGTCAAGTTCTCTACAACCGGATATTAACAAATTCCCATCTGCCACATAACTGCGGTGATAGAGGCTAAGGTGTCCCGATGTTTCGATGAGATGGTGGCTATCGTTTTCTGTGGGAGTCGACCTTGACGATCCGACTACGAACGTGCGAGACGTCGCGCCTTAGCAATCGCTAAACCAACTTCCGAGGGTTATTGACCACGCCGGAGCACGATCAACCTGACCACGAGGGTCTGTTTCCTGCGAGCAAACGAAGAACAAGCAAGAAACTGAGATTGCAATTGGGATATTGCGAATATAAGATGAAAGCTTTATTGATCAAGGTGGGGTTCTGTGACATCTTGGTCTGGTCGTTGCACACAAACGAAGTACGCGAAGTTGCAGCTATGGCGAACTTTTAATCTAAACAAAACCCAAAGTCTAAACGACGCCCTAAGGGCTGTATATATGGAGGAAGAGGGGGGAATTTCGTGGCCCTTGAGGGTGGGGTCCGAAACCAACCCTAACTCTTGTTTCCCCACACATACGGACTCTAAAAATAGCCTATACTTAAGTATTTCGAAATTACATGGGCCTGGCCCATTAATAAGGTGACGCAGCACCTAGAATAGCCTATGGACGAATATTATGAAGTGGCATCTTGTATATTTCGTCCAAGGCTTCATGCACTCCTTATGGCGGCTTCAAAGTCCTGAAATCATCACTTGTAACTCCGTTCTTGATCCCCTTGCGCATGCCATCAACTCCATGCGTGTTCTTGCTCCAATGTTCATCCTTCTCCAAGCTAGGCCCTTCATTTGTAAGCAAAACAAATGTATCCAATTTAGGCAGCATCATAATCTCATGAACATTAGAATCATTACCAAGAAACGAAAGTACCTGGTAATTTAATTGGCGTGCGCGAGCTCTAGTAATTGGTCCAGTATATGTAACAGTAGGGGCTGTGGGTGTAACAATGGTATTGATGTCCTCATCATCCTCCCCTTCTTGAAATGAAGTCGTCCTCGACGGAAGCGCATCTTCCTCACCCAAATAAGGCTTCAAATCTGCAATGTTAAAAGTGGGACTAACCCCAAAATCTACAGGTAGCTCAAGTTTATATGCATTATCATTTATTTTCTCTAACACCTTAAAAGGACCATCAGCACGTGGCATTAGCTTTGATTTGCGCAGATTAGGAAATCTATCTTTACGCAAATGTAACCAAACAAGATCTCCAGGCGCAAACACAACATGTTTTCTACCCTTATCTCCAGCAAGTTTATATTTAGCATTCATACGCTCAATGTTTTCCTTAGTTAACTCATGCATTTTTAAAATCAATTCAGAACGTTCTTTAGCATCAAAATTAACCTTCTCTGAAGATGGAAGAGGCAACAAATCAATAGGTGCACGAGGTAGGAAACCATACACAATTTCAAAAGGGCACATCTTAGTAGTAGAATGCAATGAACGATTATAAGCAAATTCAATATGAGGCAAGCATTCTTCCCACATTTTCTTGTTATTCTTCAAAACAGCCCTAAGCATAGTAGACAATGTTCTATTGACTACTTCAGTTTGTCCATCAGTTTGGGGGTGACAAGTAGTACTAAAAAGCAGCTTAGTCCCCAACTTAGCCCATAAACATCTCCAAAAGTGGCTAAGAAATTTAGTATCACGATCTGAAACAATAGTATTTGGCACACCATGTAAGCGAATAATTTCACGAAAGAACAAATCAGCAACATTAACAGCATCATCGCTTTTATGACATGGTATAAAGTGTGCCATTTTCGAGAACCTATCCACGACAACAAATATGCTATCCCTCCCCTTCTTTGTTCGAGGTAAACCTAAAACAAAGTCCATAGATATATCCTCCCAAGGAACACTAGGTACAGGCAAAGGCATATATAAACCATGAGGATTGAGTCGTGACTTAGCTCTTTGACATGTAGTGCAGCGAGCAACAAAACGCTCAACATCCCGTCTCATCTTTGGCCAAAAGAAATGTGTAGCAAGTATATCCTCCGTCTTCTTGACGCCAAAGTGTCCCATTAATCCTCCTCCATGCGCCTCCTGCAACAACAAAAGACGAACGGAGCTAGCTGGAATGCATAGCTTGTTAGCACGAAACACAAATCCATCGTTAAGAACGAACTTGTTCCAAGTTCTCCCTTCCTTACAATTCTGCAATACATCTTTAAATTCAGCATCATGAACATATTGATCTTTGATGGTCTCCAAACCAAATATTTTAAAGTCAAGTTGTGAAAGCATAGTATAACGACGAGACAAGGCATCAGCAATAACATTTTCTTTACCCTTCTTGTGTTTAATGACATAAGGGAAAGTCTCAATGAATTCAACCCATTTAGCATGTCTACGGTTCAGTTTTGCTTGACTTTTAATGTGTTTCAAAGATTCATGATCAGAATGTATAACAAATTCCTTGGGCCATAAATAATGTTGCCATGTTTCTAAGGTCCGAACAAGAGCATATAATTCTTTATCATAAGTAGAATAGTTCAGACTAGGCCCACTCAATTTTTCAGAAAAGTATGCAACAGGTTTTCCATCTTGTAATAACACACCTCCTAATCCAATTCCACTAGCATCACATTCAAGCTCAAAAGTCTTATTGAAATTAGGAAGTTGGAGTAAAGGAGCATGTGTCAACTTATCTTTCAATACCGTGAAGGCTTCTTCCTGTGCGGTACCCCAAACAAAAGGCACATCCTTCTTTGTAAGCTCGTTGAGAGGTGCAGCAATGGTGCTGAAATCTCTCACAAAACGCCTATAGAAACCAGCGAGGCCAAGGAAACTCCTCACTTGTGTGACCGTTTTGGGCTGCGGCCAACTCTCAATAGCTTCAATCTTGGCTTTATCAACTTCAATTCCCTGTGGAGTAACAACATAGCCAAGAAAAGATACTCGGTCGGTGCAAAAGGTGCACTTTCCAAGGTTTCCAAACAAACGTGCATCACGTAGAGCAATAAAAACAGCACGTAAATGTTCCAAATGTTCCTCCAAAGATTTGCTATAAATCAATATGTCATCAAAGTAAACTACCACAAATCGTCCAATGAAAGCACGTAAAACTTCGTTCATTAACCTCATGAAAGTACTAGGTGCATTAGTTAACCCAAAAGGCATGACTAACCACTCATATAATCCAAACTTAGTTTTAAATGCTGTTTTCCATTCATCACCCAATTTCATACGAATTTGATGGTATCCACTACGCAAATCAACTTTGGAGAATATTGTAGAGCCACTCAATTCATCAAGCATATCATCTAGCCTAGGAATAGGATGACGATAACGAATAGTAATATTATTAATGCCTCTACAATCAACGCACATACGCGACGTACCATCCTTTTTCGGCACTAAAATGATAGGAACAGCACAAGGACTAAGGGATTCGCGTATATAACCTTTGTCGAGCAGTTCTTGTACTTGACGCATAATCTCCTTCGTCTCCTCTGGATTGGTACGGTATGGTGCACGGTTGGGTAGCGAAGCACCGGGAATTAAGTCAATTTGATGCTCAATCCCTCGAATAGGTGGTAATCCCGGTGGCACGTCTTGTGGAAAGACGTCAGCGAACTCCTGCAAAATGTTAGTGACAGCAGGGGGCAAAGAGGAAGGCACGTCCTCGAATGAAAATAATGCCTCTTTGCACACAAAAGCATAGCAAACAGATTTGCTAAAATCTAGCTCATCAATATCAGATTTGGTGGCAAGTAAACATGCACTTTTCAATTTAATTTCAGAAACAACAGTAGATGGTTTATTATTAGGCTTCATTTGGTGCTCAAATTCTTTTGCCACAATCTGATTTTCACTCTTATTTGTCTCCTGTTTTGCTTTATTAGCTCTATTAATATCATCTTTCAAAATGGAATCAGGAGTCATAGGAAGCAAAGTAATATTTTTATCGTTATGAACAAGAGTATACTGATTGTTTCTACCATGGTGTACAGAATTTTTATCAAATTGCCATGGTCTACCAAGTAATAAGGAACATGCTTGCATAGGTACCACATCACAATCAACATAATCAGCATATGTAGAGATACTAAAATGCACACGAACAGTACGTGTTACCTTAACCTTGCCGCTGTTGTTGAACCATTGGATGTAGTAAGGATGTGGATGTGGTCTTGTGGTGAGAGATAGCTTCTCCACCATCTCCATGCTAGCCAAGTTATTGCAGCTCCCTCCATCTATGATCACGCGAACAGAACGTTCCTTCACAACTCCCTTTGTATGGAACAAATTATGCCTCTGATTTTGCTCAGCTTGTGTAACCTGCACACTCAAAACACGTTGAGCAACTAAACATTCATACCTGTCAGCATCTTCAGGAGCCATGTATTGCGTCTCATGATCAGAATCGTCTCCACCGTGTTCTTCACGTGTAATAAGAGCCAAAGTCTCCTCATCATAGTCACTAGCGGACTCATACCCACCATCCTCAGTAACAATCATCACACGCTTAGATGGGCATTCTCTCGCATAATGACCTCCACCCTTGCAACGTCGACAAATAATATCATGTGTTTGCCCTGTTGATGCCATGGATGAAGAAGAGCTCTTTGCAGGCCCAGAAGGTGTGCTCTTGGCAGATAGTGGTGATTGTGCCTGCTTTATTGTATCACGGTTGGAGGTGGCAGCCGACGGAGGCGCCGGTGTAGCAGAACGTGTGGAAGTAGATGATGCACGTGGTGTCCATGATGAAGGTCGACCTGCAGAAAAGTTAGTCCGCGCCAATGCCTGTCGATCCTGCACTTCACGTTCAGCTTTACAAGCAAGATGGAATAAACGAGTGATATTAGTATACTCCTTATACTCTAGAATCGTCTGAATCTCTCTATTTAATCCACCCATAAAACGTGCAAGCATAGCTTCATTCTCCTCAACAATACCACATCTAATCATGCCAGTTTGTAATTCCTGATAATATTCTTCTACAGAATTTTTTCCCTGTCTTAAGCGCTGCAATTTTTGAAGTAATTCACGTTGATAATATGGTGGAACCCAACGAGTACGCATAGCAGTTTTCAAAGCAGCCCAAGTAGCCGGAATAGGATATAATCTACAATGCTCAGACCACCAAACACATGCAAAACTAGTGAATGCACAAACAGCAGCAGGAACACGTCTCTCCTCGGGATATTGTAAACATGTAAATCGTTGTTCAGTTTCTAACTCCCAAGTAAGATATATATCAGGAACATATCTACCCTCAAATGGTGGAATATTCAATTTTAGTTTAGGGAGATGGTCATGATCTCGTACCTGAGGGTGAGCCCTACCATTGCCATTATTTGCATGTGGACGACCTGGTGGTTGCTGTGCTGGTGGTGGCACGTAGTTCTGATTTTGATCAACCTCATCCTCATAATCTCCCACATAATCATCCTCCTCCACATCAGCAGTAGGAGCCACAGAAGTATCAACAGCAGCACCAGCAGTTTGGCCCGACTGAAGAGGGACACGGCTCGCTCGGCGGAGGGCTGTTTCCCGACGTGGAGGTAGTCGATGTTGTTGCTGTTGTTGCAGAGGTGCGGCAGGAGCAGCCGGTGGTGGTGGTGGAAAACGCGAAAGCAATTCAGCAAACTTGTTATCGAGCTTTGTTTCAAACGTCTTCTCCATGCCATCTATCTTCTCCATGGCCTCTTCAAATCTGTTTATCACATCTTGCACCTGTCCACTCATCATTTGCTGAAACGTATCATGAAGCTCCTTGTTCGTCAAGTTCTCCCAGTCAGTCTCGTCGGCTTGTGATCCTGGCATGGTTAGCAGCAATAGAAACACACAAGAATATGATCCTACAGACTACTAACAAGTGGTGGTGGTGGCGGGTGTCACAAATCCGTCAAGCAAATCTCAAATTCTTACTAGTTCTTACCCAGCAGCAGGCGGTGATCGGCAACCGTTGTAGTCAAAACTCTCAAAAGCTTGGATAGAGCGATTGCCAGGGAGAGTCAAACGCACGACGTAGATGTAAGTGGAGCTGGGAAGGCTTATAGTATGGTAGCAAAAAGGGTCAGCAATAATCAATTCAGAGATGCAAAGTTGAATAAACGCTCAACGACGGTACTGTGCTAGTCCTAGGCTGGACCGTGCTAGAGACGCGAGCCTAGAACACTAACAAAATCACGGCGCTGCACGTAAATAAGGGAAAAGCACACTCTGGAACTCTTTTTTTCGCTCTTTTTTTTTGCGCTCCTCTTTTTTTCTCTTTTTTTGTGAAAAATCACTATAATGGCGAGTGTCTCAAAACTCTTCCCTCGTCAAACTGATAGGATGGGCACGAAATTTTTTTTTCACTTTTTTTTCGGAAATCAGGGCAGCGACGATGAAAAAGTGCGACAAAAAATCACTATAATGGCACGTGGCTCAAAAGACTCAGAAAAGCCTAAAAATAGGATAGGGAAAAAATTTGCCTGTGAAAATTTTGGCCTAAACTGCCCGGGGGTCTCTAGACTCTTTTTTTTCTGAGACCTACGCACGCAAGGAAACACGAATCAGAATTTAGATTGATCTCAAGAACAAACCTAATATGAGAAGAACTCGGATTGGTGGTGGATATATGGTTGTGGTATATGGCAGCGGTGGTGGTATATGGTAGCGGTGGTGGTATATGGATACAGATTGGTGGTGGTATATGGATACGGATTGGTGGTGGTATATTGATATGGATTCAGAGCGGTGGCGGATAAGCAAAAGTGGTAGATGGGCGATGATGATGGTGCGGCGGCGGCGTGACAACTTATGACCAGAACTCGAAACTCTAAAAGACTAGACTCTAAGACCAGCAACTTGACACGATGATGCAACCGCAAATTCAACAAAGCAAAAACCCTACAAAGATTATGCAAAGGCTCAGATTGGTTCGGATATGATGAACTAACCCTAATTTTTTTCTGGCTTTTTCGTGGACTGTAGGTATGAAGAACAGACTCGATCTAATCTACGAAAAACTATAAAATCTCACCGAGCAACCTGGAAATCTGATACCACTTGATAGAGGCTAAGGTGTCCCGATGTTTCGATGAGATGGTGGCTATCGTTTTCTGTGGGAGTCGACCTTGACGATCCGACTACGAACGTGCGAGATGTCGCGCCTTAGCAATCGCTAAACCAACTTTCGAGGGTTATTGACAATGCCGGAGCACGATCAACCTGTCCACGAGGGTCTGTTTCCTGCGAGCAAACGAAGAACAAGCAAGAAACTGAGATTGCAATCGGGATATTGCGAATATAAGATGAAAGCTTTATTGATCAAGGTGGGGTTCTGTGACGTCTTGGTCTGGTCGTTGGACACAAACGAAGTACGCGAAGTTGCAGCTATGGCGAACTTTTAATCTAAACAAAACCCAAAGTCTAAACGACGCCCTAAGGGCTGTATATATGGAGGAAGAGGGGGGGAATTTCGTGGCCCTTGAGGGTGGGGTCCGAAACCAACCCTAACTCTTGTTTCCCCACACATACGGACTCTAAAAATAGCCTATACTTAAGTATTTCGAAATTACATGGGCCTAGCCCATTAATAAGGTGATGCAGCACCTAGAATAGCCTATGGACGAATATTATGAAGCGGCATCTTGTATATTTCGTCCAAGGCTTCATGCACTCCTTATGGCGGCTTCAAAGTCCTGAAATCATCACTTGTAACTCCGTTCTTGATCCCCTTGCGCATGCCATCAACTCCATGCGTGTTCTTGCTCCAATGTTCATCCTTCTCCAAGCTAGGCCCTTCATATGTAAGCAAACAAATGTATCCAATTTAGGCAGCATCATAATCTCATGAACATTAGAATCATTACCAAGAAACGAAAGTACCTGGTAATTTAATTGGCGTGCACGAGCTCTAGTAATTGGTCCAGTATATGTAACAGTAGGGGCTGTGGGTGTAACAATGGTATTGATGTCCTCATCACGCGGGCACGGCTCTCGAAAGTTTATACCCTGCAGGGGTGTCCCAACTTAGCCCATCACAAGCTCTCACTATCAACGAAGGATATTCCTTCTCCCAGAAAAGACCCGATCAGTCTCGGAATCCTGGTTACAGGACATTTCGACAATGGTAAAACAAGACCGCCTGACTGTGCCGACAAATCCCGATAGGTGTTGCGCATATCTCGTTCTGAGGGCACACCAGATAGGTCAAGCTACGAGTAAAACCAGCCCTCAAGTTTCCCCGAGGTGGCCCCGCAGGCTGCCCCTTTCGGACCAACACTCAGAGGAGCACTGGCCCGGGGGGTTAAAACAAAGATGACCCTTGGGTCTGCGGAACCCAAGGGAAAGTTATAGGTTGTTAGGCAAATGTAAAACTAAGGTTGGGCCTTGCTGGAGGAGTTTTATTCAAAGCGAACTATCAAGGGGGTCCCATAACCCCAACCGCGTAGGAACGCAAAATCAAGGAACATAACACCAGTATGACGGAAACTAAGGCGGCAAGAGTGGAACAAAACACCAGGCATAAGGCCGAGCCTTCCACCCTTTACCAAGTATATAGATGCATTAATTAAAAATAAGAGATATTGTATGATGCGGAGCATCCTATGGACATCACCATGTCAAGAGTCCATTTGGCAAGTGACACGTGCCACATCTACTTCATACATACAAAGGTGAATCATCTCCTTTACACGTGTCCACTTGTACCTCTCGAGGATGGTATACTACTTGACCCCTCTCTCGTATGCATACATAGGTGTGAGCGGAGCTACACATTCATCGAGGAGGATTCCAAGAAGAAGAGAACATCTACACCATCCAAGAGGGAAGCCTGGAAGCGGAGAAGGAAGCGCCAAGAAGAAGGCAGCAGCTCCCAGGCAACCCCGTGAGCACGGGCCCCTCCGCCCCCGTGCCCACGGGCCTCCCAGGCTGGCAGTCCTGAAGCCCCCGTGCGCACGGGTGTGTACCGTGCCCACGGGACCCCCATGTCCACGGGCCCAATGGACCCCGTGCGCACGGGCCCTTGCGTCAGGTCTCTGGATACCCCATGCGCATGGGCTCCACTTACCCCATGCACACGGGGCCCCCTGTGTGTTGCTGCGGGCTTTGCCCATGTAATCCCCATTTCGCCCCTGCTTACCCCTTCATCCCTTGGACCTATATATACTCCTTCATCTCCTCCATTTAGACTTAGCTAAGAATAGATCTAAACACTAGAGCTTAGCTCATGTATCTCCCCTTGTGGGATTCCTCTTGAGAGAAAGACACTTCATTGGAGTTCACGGCCTCCATTGGAGAAGATCCCTAGTGGATGAAGACCCCTCTTGAGGGAAGGATCTATCTAGATCATCAAGCCCTCATCTCCTTCATAGGATTTGGGATGAACTCTACCATGTATCTTATTTCCCTTTGATTGTTCTGTTGGGGAATGTAGTAATTTCAAAAAAATTCCTACGCACACGCAAGATCATGGTGATGCATAGCAACGAGAGGGGAGAGTGTGATCTACATACCCTTGTAGACCGACAGCGCAGGCGTTAGCACAACGCGGTTGATGTAGTCGTACGTCTTCATGGCCCGACCGATCAAGCACCGAAACTACGACACCTCCAAGTTTTAGCACACGTTCAGCTCGATGACGATCCCTGGACTCCGATCCAGCAAAGTGTCGGGGAAGAGTTCCGTCAGCACGACAGCGTGGTGACGATCTTGATGTTCTACCGTCGCAGGGCTTCGCCTAAGCACCGCTACAATATTATCGAGGATTATGGTGGAAGGGGGCACCGCACACGGCTAAGAATATGATCACATGGATCAACTTGTGTCTAGAGGTGCCCCCTTGCTCCCGTATATAAAGGAGCAAGGGAGGAGGAGGCCGGCCCTAGGAGGGGCGCGCCAAGTGTGGAGTCCTACTAGGACTCCCTAGTCCTAGTAGGATTCCACCTCCCATGAAAGGAGGAAGGGAAAAGGAGAAGGAAGGAAGGGGGCTCCCCCCCTTCCCTAGTCCAATTCAGACCAGACCAAGGGGAGGGGTGCGGCCACCCTTGAGGCCCTTTTTCTTCTTTCCCGTATGGCCCAATAAGGCCCAATACTATTCCCGTAACTCTCCGGTACTCCAAAAAATACCCGAATCACTCGGAACCTTTCCGATGTCCGAATATAGTCGTCCAATATATCGATCTTTACGTCTCGACCATTTCGAGACTCCTCGTCATGTCCCCGATCTCATCCAGGACTCCGAACTCCTTCGGTACATCAAAACTCATAAACTCATAATATAACTGTCATTGAAACCTTAAGTGTGCGGACCCTACGGGTTCGAGAACAATGTAGACATGACCGAGACACGTCTCCAGTCAATAACCAATAGCGGAACCTCGATGCTCATATTGGCTCCCACATATTCTACGAAGATCTTTATCGGTCAGACCGCATAACAACATATGTTGTTCCCTTTGTCATCGGTATGTTACTTGCCCGAGATTCGATCGTCGGTATCTTAATACCTAGTTCAATCTTGTTACCGGCAAGTCTCTTTACTCGTTCCGTAATACATCATCTCACAACTAACTCATTAGTTGCAATGCTTGCAAGGCTTATGTGATGTGCATTACCGAGAGGGCCCAGAGATACCTCTCCGACAATCGGAGTGACAAATCCTAATCTCGAAATACGCCAACCCAACATGTACCTTTGGAGACACCTGTAGAGCTCCTTTATAATCACCCAGTTACGTTGTGACGTTTGGTAGCACACAAAGTGTTCCTCCGGCAAACGGGAGTTGCATAATCTCATAGTCATAGGAACATGTATAAGTCATGAAGAAAGCAATAGCAACATACTAAATGATCGGGTGCTAAGCTAATGGAATGGGTCATGTCAATCACATCATTCTCCTAATGATGTGATCCCGTTAATCAAATAACAACTCTTTTGTTTATGGTTAGGAAACATAACCATCTTCGATTAACGAGCTAGTCAAGTAGAGGCATACTAGTGACACTTTGTTTGTCTATGTATTCACACAAGTATTATGTTTCCGGTTAATACAATTCTAGCATGAATAATAAACATTTATCATGATATAAGGAAATAAATAATAACTTTATTATTGCCTCTAGGGCATATTTCCTTCATGTTCATGTACCTTGTGGATCTTGTGTTTGATTGTCTAGTGGATGTGTGATTGGACTTGTTCTTGAGTGTTCCTCTTGTGTTCATCTTGTTCTTGGGGATTCCCCCTCCAATTCGTGAAAGATCTCCACTTAGGGTTCCACCCTACACCATTTTGGTATCATGAGCCATGGTTTCTCACGAAATTGGAGCCCCACTCTTTGTTTTCTAGCCTACTTTTGTTGATTTCGTCCTAAATTCGAAAATTCCCCACCAAAAATAGCCCCAATTTTTTTTGTCATTTGTTGGTTTTGATGATGTTTTGTTGGATTTGATCCATGGATTTGCTTGGTTTCAAGTGGATCTAGCTTTTCTCCACCTTCCCCTACCTTCCATCCTTCAACTTTGACCCCAATTTTGAATTTACCCACGGATCCGGAGCAGTTCATCCGCTCACAGAGCACCCCGTGCACACGGGCCATCGGGACCCCGTGCACACGGGCCAGACAGACCCCGTGCGCACGTCCCTTCCAGTGTGTTTCGACCGCTTCCCCTTCGACCACCCACCCTCCCATACCACCCCCATACCCCCCAGCTACACCAAAGCAAAGAGATCCATCCATCTGGAGCACAGAATGAGAAGAAATCCGCCAAACCCGCATGTCCCAGGTGACACCGTGCCCTCGGTGTGTGTACCGTGCGCACGGCACCCCGTGCCCACGGGCCCTAGACCCCGTGCGCACGGCCCCCCTACAGCAGCCGCGAGTACTTCACCATTTTGCCCATAACTTCCACATCCAGAGTCCGATTTTCGCGTTCTTTAGCTCGATGAGTAGCTATGGACATCCCCCATCCACCTAGATAGGCTCCAACACCATTTGACTCCATCAAAAAATTTACATTTTGGCATCTTTGCCTAGGCCTTCCACCATATCATCCGCAAAACCACCATAGCCTTCCGCAACCTAACCCATTTTGCTCCATTTAGCATTTGTGGTTGTTTGAGTGGTGACTTGAGTCTCCTAAGGTGTTTCAGCTACTTAGGGACGGTTGCTTCTTCATCATCCATCACCACCACTTCCACATTGCCATCTCCACTACCACCATTTGACTTTTGTCCATGAGATTTTGAGTTCGCGGTTTTTTACCGTTTCCTAAGGTGTTTCGGCTACTTAGGGACGAGTCTCCATCATCTTGGTATCTACATCAAGAACACCGCCACTCACCATATTCAAGGATGGTAACCTCGACGACACCATTGTACATTCCCCTTGCAATTGCATTGATAACCCCTAGCCCCTTTTGCATCACTTGCCTGTCGAGACTAGCCATTTGAGTATTGCCGGCAACTTTACTCGTGCACATTAGTGATCTACACCTTCCATTGCATACATACCATATCATATTGGTATCATCATATCATCTCTTGTGTCACAAGATTGTTCCCGCATATACACAATTGCTATCTTGGTTTGTGCATTTCGCATAGTGGCCATATCAAAAAAAGAGAATAAGCTTTTAAGCAAAAGAAAAGAGAGCAAAGAGCTTGTAAGCAAGTGACATAGCATCATACCACATTGCGCATAAGATTTTCATATCCGATCATCTTGGATCACCTTGAGAAGAATAACGGGAACATCATACACATAGCATACTTGGGATAGAAAGCTCATACATTTTGCATCTTATAGGTTGTGCACAAGTGTCGTATCCGCCTATTGAGCAATCCTGCTAGCGTCTCTCTTGAGTTGTGCAACACGAGCGTTTTCCGTGGATTCCACATTTTGTGCTCATTCCTTGGTTGCACGACCCCATTTATCTATCTGTGTGTGTGTTTTCGTGTGCCACATATTGCTATTGGTCTACTTGTTTTACTTTGCGAATTTGTGAATCTTTTCCAACATTATTGACTCTTGCTAACACTTTGCATCAAATTTTTGTGCCACTATCCTCACCGAGCTCCACCATAAGCTTTACTTGATAGGTGTGAGTGAACAAGTCCGGTACCAATTCCACTATTCTTTCATCTCACATTGAGTGATACGAGATACATCCTCAACTTTGGGAAAAGGTAGCTTGGTATTGTTTATCTCATTTCCTACTCACCTTTGCTCGAGTTTTGTGATGGATAGGCAAGGCATTTCACCTTCGGTATACAACCATGACGACGAATTTGATGCTATGAAGAACGTCATCGACGCCAAGATGGACAAGCACATGGAGGAGCTCAAGGTCCTCATCAAGAACAGCAAGCGGTCTTCCTCATCTTCGAGAAGACGCTCAAGTGCAAAGACTTCCGTGCTACCATCTCCGACAAGTACACACAAGCATCGACATAGACAAGACCATGAAGAGCGACCTACTGGACGAGAGTTGGCTTCTCTGCCACCCCCGTGCACACGGGCCCTCGACCCTCATGCACATGGCCTACAGCACCCCCATGCGCACGGGCCATATAGTACAGTAACATTGACTACAAGGTTGCGGCTTCTTCAACACCTTTGGCATCTTCGCCAAGTGACTTCAAGGCATCTTCGCCTTCGGACGTACGGCATCTTCGCCTACTCCACGAGCTCAAGTCCACTACTCCCTCGAGCTACTACGACCTCGACACCAACCACGAGATTCCTTTCTATGGGACTCTAGAACCCAAGGATTATCTCGAGTGGGAGCGTTTGATGGATGACTACCTCAAGCTACATCAAGTCCCTCTTGAAGATCGAGTGAAGTGCGCCTCAAGAAACTTCCACGACTACGTGTCCACATGGTGGCTTCACGCACCTTCGGAGAGCTACGACATGAGTTGGCCCAAGACGAAGAAAGCTATGCGGCGAGAGTTCGTGCCTCCAACCTACACGGAACAACTTCTATGCCAATTGGAGAACACCATCCAAGGATCCAAGTCCATCGACGAGTACTTCAAGGAGATGAAGCATGCCTTGCGACGGGCCAGCGTGGACGACCCCATGTCAATGAAGTTCCACATCATGATGGGATTGAACAACGACATCTCCAATCCTATCTTCCTCGAGAACTACAAGTCCCTCGATGACAACTACATTGGTGCTCTCAAGGCGGAACAAGAACTCATCAAGGCCAAGGCTTCTCCACCCCAAGCACACTTCTCGAAGACCAAGCTCCAACACGACGAGCATGAGGCTAGTACCACCATGATGTCCAAGCCCGACGAGCTCCAAGACGATGCTCCCAAGTTCGACTTCACCGCCATCCCTCTTTGTGGCATTGATGATGTCGAGTCTCCTATGACTCTTTTTCAAGACGGTGCGGCGACGAGTTCAACTATGGAGACCTTCAACGACCAAGTTTTGGAGGCGAGCGACACGGTGGCGAGCAAGGATGATGCTTCCATCTTAGGAGGCGAGAGTGATGATGTGCCATCTTCGGCCTTCATCCATGGCGACGGCGATGAGATGGTTGAGTATGTCACCTCGACCACGGTGACGCATGATGACTTGAGTGACTTTTGCCACCATATTGAGAGTGAGAGTGACTTCACCACTATCCCCATATATGATGTGTTTCCACAATTCCCATGTGAGGAGAGCCACAACCCCCACCTCTTGAGTGAGAAGAGTGACTCCACCATATGTGAGTTTGAGTGCACCTATTGTGAGGGAGTGAGTGAACCACCACATAGAGAGAGTGAGGTAGTTGATAGGGCATGTGAGGCCACTATGATTTCTAACGACTTGACCTCTACCTCTATTGTGTCTTCTCATTTGGTGCTAGGTCCCATATATGATTACGCGCCGATTCACGACGACCACGTCCTACCTTTGGACAAGGCGATGGCCATAGTGGAATATGATGCACCCCCACATGGTTCCATCAAGTTGATGATGATGACCACCATTTGGTCTTTACCACCTCACCTACACCACTTGAGTGGAATGACAAACGTAACATAGGTGAAGGTGATGCTCTTGTCCCACTAGTGGACTATCATGATATTGATTGCTTGCATGATGTTGATCAACCTATTTCCATGCTTTATGCTAGTCTGACTTCCCCATGCGATGATTTACCCATTTATGATGAGTATGATGATTGCCATGTGGAGTCTATTAGTTGTGATGCCATGTTACATAGGATTTTTTGTGCTAATTCTCTCGGTCACATCATGTTTGCCAATCCGCTTGACTTGTCATATGCTATGCATGAGATCGACCACATGTCATATTTGCAATCTCTTCATAGTGACTATGCATATGCCATTCAGATTAACCCAATCTGCACATATAGCATAGATGACAAGCCCATGGTTATTGGCATTTGTTTTTCTTGTGATGATATTGATATGCTCCCTTTGCATCATTTATCTCATATGCCATGCCATGAACACCTAGATTCGGATATGCATTGTTTTGGATGTTGTCCATTTTCTCCATATGACGTTTCCAACATTGCTCATGAGGAGACCCCCATAGTTTCCTCATACATTTTAGGAGATTTTGATTCATCCCATCCATTGCATGATCCTTATACTTGTATGCTCAATCTGCATCCCCATCATGTTATACACAATAACTATTCTTTCATGATGGATGACATGTTCTTATACCATGCATCAAATTTCTTTGAGCGATGCTTATCCTGTGCTAACTCTCATGTGCACATACACATCATGATGGATGATGTGTACATTTACCACACACACAATTTCTTTTGTTTGTGTCTCCTTTGTGTAGGTACCCATGAATTCTTGTCAACCTCGCAATCCCACAAGTTGACAAAACGAGCTCTAGAGAGCAACGATGACTTGGGATCCCATGGATTGTCTTTCCCATCACTCTCTTCGTGCAAAGACTTCGCGCATTACTTCTACATGGCCCTCCCTTGGCTATGGGTTATTATCCATTACCTATTCTATGTCCATCTTGTCATGTTCACTTTGCATGATATGTTCATTACTATGCCTTTGCCATGCATTCGTGACCCATGCTTTGCATTACACATGATGATTGATTCTCATACTTGTATGTGTATTTGCAAGCTTGGTGGAGATATTGCTTGTTATTGCCATGTTTGCTTTGTGCCCCATACCTATGATGACACTTTCATCTTGCTTTGTGTTCGTGCTTGCGATATGCCATGTGCATTGCCTATGCTTATTATTTGCTCACATGACATGATTGCCATGATTTCCTCTAGTATGTTGCATCTTCGCACTACTAGCTTGCACGACTTGATTCTTATGATTGCTTGCCTTATTGCATCACCGATGATTCATACTTGCTCACTTCATGCGGTTGATGACAACCATTTACATGCTTTGCACATGATTGTTATTGCTTCTTGTCATATATCTCCATGTGTTGCCTCTCTCATGCTAGATGATTTGCCATGTGTTGAGTGCAATTATGCCTTTAGTCTTGATAATGAGTTTGCCCCCATAGCATTCTCACATATATTTGGAGATTTTGACATATTCCTTATGAAGCATGCTTGTCTTACCTCTTTGCACCATATAACTAGTGCCATGAATATTGCCATTGTTGCATCATATTCTTCACGCACTTGTGCTTCTAATGGTTATGTGCAAAAGAAGAGAACCATCATGATGGATGATGTGTTTATCTACCATGCGCATACGTTCTTTCTTTTGTTGTGTGCATGTGTAGGATACTTGGACTTCGTGTCAACTTCCACGTCACGTGAGTTGACAATCCGAGCTCTTGAGAGCGAACCACCTTTCGACCACGACTCGCTTCTCCAACACCTTTGCTACCTCTTCGGCATTGTGAAGAATGCACAAGGACACGCCTTCAAGGTGACATCTTTCTTGAGCATGGCTATTGCGGATCATACTACTTGTGTTGCTTGCACCATGAGACTTATTTTTCATCATGATATATATGCCTTGTGTGTTGCATCCAATTCTTGGATTACTTGCTCCTCTCATATGTTTGGTTGCAACAATGTCATCACTTCACATATGCCATGTCCCATCGATTGCTACATGCTTGCCTTGATTGCCTCACACATGATGAACACTTGCTCTTTCTATCGTGTTGAGTGCCACACTATATTCACTACACCCCTTGCACATTATGCTTGGATTGTCTTGCACTTGACCCATGTGTTTAGACACCTCATTCTACTTGGTGTTGTGAATGATTCCTATGCCTACCATAGACCTTTTGTTGAGCACATTGCGCATTCTTGCTATGATCTTGAGGTTGATGCTTGTTCACTTGTCACACATATTAGCATCTTTACCTCCCATTTGCATACTTGTTTCCCTGATGTCCTTGATTGTGCTCAACTTATATGCTTAAATGCCATGCCACACTTCTTTGTCAAACCATATGCTATGCTTGATGACAACACTTGTTGGGTGAATCACCTCCTGAATGCTTGGTTTTGCTCTTACGCCAACCACATTTGTTTTTCCAAGTGCTTGTTATCTTTGCTCCTTTTGAAGGAATTACAAGACGGTACAACATCGGAGAGTGACCATTTGGAACTACAAGATGATGAATGCTTGGTGATCGTCCACTACTACACGATAACATCATCTCTTTCCCATGGTGATTTGGATTTCGATCCAAGGTTGGATCTTTCCCAAGGGGGAGGGGATGATGCGGAGCATCCTATGGACATCACCATGTCAAGAGTCCATTTGGCAAGTGACACATGCCACATCTACTTCATACATACAAAGGTGAATCATCTCCTTTACACGTGTCCACTTGTACCTCTCGAGGATGGTATACTACTTGACCCCTCTCTCGTATGCATACATAGGTGTGAGCGGAGCTACACATTCATCGAGGAGGAGTCCAAGAAGAAGAGAACATCTGCACCATCCAAGAGGGAAGCCTGGAAGCAGAGAAGGAAGCGCCAAGAAGAAGGCAGCAGCTCCTAGGCAACCCCGTGCGCACGGGCCCCTCCGACCCCGTGCCCATGGGCCTCCCAGGCTGGCGGTCCTGAAGCCCCCGTGCGCACGGGCGTGTACCGTGCCCACGGGACCCCCGTGTCCATGGGCCCTTGCGTCAGGTCTCTGGATACCCCGTGCGCACGGGCTCCACTTACCCCGTGCACATGGGGCCCCCTCTGTGTTGCTGCGGGCTTTGCCCATGTAATCCCCATTTCGCCCCTGCTTACCCCTTCATCCCTTGGACCTATATATACTCCTTCATCTCCTCCATTTAGACTTAGCTAAGAATAGATCTAAACACTAGAGCTTAGCTCATGTATCTCCCCTTGTGGGATTCCTCTTGAGATAAAGACACTCCATTGGAGTTCAAGGCCTCCATTGGAGAAGATCCCTAGTGGATGAAGACCCCTCTTGAGGGAAGGATCTATCTAGATCATCAGGCCCTCATCTCCTTCATAGGATTTGGGATGAACTCTACCACGTATCTTATTTCCCTTTGATTTTTCATGTACCTTGTGGATCTTGTGTGTTTGATTGTCTAGTGGATGTGTGATTGGATTTGTTCTTGAGTGTTCCTCTTGTTTTCCCTCTTGTGTTCATCTTGTTCTTGGGGATTCCCCCTCCAATTCGTGAAAGATCTCCACTTAGGGTTCCACCCTACACCATTGTAATATCCCAACATAAACATGTTCCAACATGGAGCAATCTTCAACTTCACCTGCATCTAACAACGCTATAAGAGGGGTTGAGCAAAGCGGTAACATAGCCAAACAACGGTTTGCTAGGAAGGTGGGTTAGAGGCTTGACATGGCAATATGGGAGGCATGATAAACAAGTGGTAGGTAACGTGACATAGCGATAGAACGAACAACTAGCAAGCAAAGATAGAAGTGATATCGAGGGTAATGGTCATCTTGCCTGAGATCCCGCAAGGAAGAAGAACGAGTCCACGAAGAAGACAAACGGACGTAGTCGAAAGAATCATCACAACTCCGGAACGAATCCGAAACTAACGAGAGAAGCAAACTGGAAAGAAGCAAGCAACATAGTAAACACACAAGCATAAACATGGAATGATGCACAACCAAGGATGATGCATGTCCGATTTAATGATTCATGGCATGGCAAAGTGCACAAACAATACTACAAGTTAAGTGGAGCTCAATATGCAACGAGTTGCATATTGACGAAACACCACAACAATTATTTTGTTCTCTCCCGTTTAAGTACTCAACAATATTAAATGTTGTCAAACTTTGCAAGAGGTGTAGCATAAATAACGCAAGTTTAAGTGAGGCCGGAAAGAACAAACAACAATTCCAGTAATCCCCACATGTCATTTAGCAATTTGATGCAAACAACAATTTTAATTACTTTAAATGTTGTTATCATGATGCGGATGACATAAACAAGTTGATGCATTTTTTCTGAAAACGTTGACATGAAGGATGATATAGAGCATTTGTCGCCATGGCGAAAGGACAAGGGTGTCACAGCAACGAATCCAAAAATGATGTCACGGCAACATATCGATTCCGGTAGACCACGGAGATACCGGTGCAAAAGGTAGTGGGCATGAGCATGTCATGCAAGGATGGTGAGGTGATCCCAGCAACCGGGTGTCCCACGTGTCGAAGACGGTGCCAAACGAGGGATCAACTAACGTTCACGGGCGGATACAACATCTAAACATGCATCTCATACAACACATGCATTCATCCACGGGTCATCGTCTCTGCAGTTATACCTTTGAAGTGTGCAAACGGGATGGTTTGGGTTCGGTGCAATTTAGAGGAAGTAGACGTTCTCGGGACGGTCGTAGTGGAAGTAGTCGTTCACGGGTCGTTGTGGGAAGTAGTGGTACTATTGGTCCTCGGCGATGGTAGTGGTACAAGCAATCTTGGCGACGATAGTCGTTCACGTTCTTAGTCGCACAAGTTTCCGTAGATGTTCGGGGTCACGGCGAGGAACTTGACACCCACGGGGTCTTGGAGGGTCGACGGTAGTGATACACACGTCGTCGTGGGAGTAGTGGTTCACGCCACGGTAGTCGAACTTGACGAATCCGAACTCTTCGAGGGTCATCGTGGTACTTGACGATATCCAGGACGGTTTTGTGATTTGCCAGTCTCGACGAACTATAGGGGGTACTTCGTCTCGGGTTTTTGGCGGCGGTCGTGGAACTTGGTGCATCCAATTCCTTCGGGCGTAGTGGTACTTGCGAAAACCGAGATGGTCTTGACGATCCGGCGAGATGTCGTGGTTCGGGGCGGTCTTGGTCCTGATGGTCCTTGAGTCCAACAATTAGTTGGTGATTTTGGCCTCCATGACTATAAGAAAAAAAGGGTGTGCACGGGATGCAACAGAAGGTGGTGGTCGCGCCCACAGGGTTACAGCCTCGAGCGGCAGCTCGAGAAGTAGAGAAGCGGCAAACCCACAGCCAAGGTGGTGCAAGGGGCGTATCCGGTCGGAGATGCAAGAAGGCCGGCACGAGAGAAGGATCCCAAGGCCCATCGTTGGAAGTGCAGCAGAGGAAGGGCGCGGGCAGCAAGGCGACGGCAACAAAGCAGGTCCGGCGAGCGAAGGAGCAAGCTGGTGGTGATGGCGGCCGTGGGCCGGCTCGATCCGGCCAGATCCGGCGGATGGGGTCGGGGACGAGGCCGGAGATGCAAGGATGAGGCGGGTCGACGGGGCGGCGCGGCTTGCCCTTGCAGAGGAGGTCGAGGCAGGGGCGGCAGAGCAGATGCTCACCGGCGGGGCAGTAGCCGCAGCGAGGTGAAGCGGGGTCGGCGATGTGCAGAAGGACGACGAAGTTCGACGACGGCGCATGGGGTCGCGCTGGCATGGGGAGGAGCTGCATCTCCAGCGAACGTCAAGGGCCACGGGCGCGGGGAACAGGGGCACCAGGGATCGGGCACGAGGCGCGGGTGTGAAGCTGCGGCGGTGGGGGAGGACGAGAGGGAGAGAGATGCTGAGGGGATCAGGAGATGGGGTTAGGGTTAGAACTAGTGGCGGAGCGTCGGCTGGGATTTGGGCTTAGAGGCCGGCTGGGCCTTGGCCACTGGTGGGCCGGTCTGGGTTCCAGGTTGGGCTGCTGAGCTGTAGGAGGCCCAAGTGGCCGGCTGGGTTAGGCCGGATGTGGCTGAGCTGCCCCCCCCCCCCCCCCCCTCTCTCTCTCTCTCTTAATTCTACTTTAAGAGAAAGCATTAGAGAGAAGGGAAAAAGGAAGAGGGGTTTAGGGAACGAATTTGAGCACGCGGATAATTTTTCGAACTCACAAAAATGTGCTTGATCCAGGAAAAATAGAAGTGTCATGATCGAAAGATATAAATTCAAACTCATTTGAATTTCATTCAAATGGGTTTGAACTAGGACTAGGTTTTAGAAGTGCCCCAAAATGTTAAGATTTTTGGTGGAGCTCAGGAAAAGATGAAAGAATTTATGTGCGAAGTTTGAGGAGAAAACTTGAAGCAGAAAAGACATGGGGGATATTTGCAAGTGTGTTTTTGGTGATTCCAAAGTCAATGGAATATTTTTAATATAGCTCCTTAAATATTGGGAGGATATGTTATAAAGAGAACTCACCATGTGAATTCCCTCGGTTTAAATAGATCAACGATCTATGCAATTTATTTGGTTGAGTTTCTAAAAGGGGTGCATGATGACATAATGCAATGCACATGATGCAAAGATGAATGCAACGAACCACACAAATCACACGACGAATCTTGGAATCCATGGAAGGCATCTGGAGCGCCGGTCTTGGGACGTCACAAACATGGAGCGCACCCAGGGTCTGTGCTCTTCCCATGGGAACGAGCCCATCTGTGACAAGTGAGAAAATCCATGATTTGTTTTGCCGTGCCTCTACACAGGGGGGGACCCATGATTTGTTTTGTCGAGTCCCTTTTGTAGTGTAATGAGAATATGTCTAGTTTTAATTGCTATATTTGGTTGTTTGCAGTATGTCTTGTTTATTTCGGTTGTTCACAATGTGATGCTCTATATGTGCAACTATTTACTGTGCAGTACATTTTCATCAATACCAGTTTTAAACATACCAATAGGAATGCATATATTTGCTTGTTGTTAAGGTTGTTATAGCTAGCATATGCATCTTTTAAAATTTTGGTTGATTGTACTTAGCATATGTCCAGCTTCAAATGCTATCTTTAGTTGTTCGTAGTATATCTTGTTTATTCCAGTTATTCACAACGTGATGTTCTATATGTTCAATATGAACTTGTAACGCCCTCAATGCGGCTATATCTCCTACGTGTCGAAGCACGACTTAGAGGCATAACCGCATTGAAAGCAATGTCGCAAGCGAGGTAATCTTCACAACAACCCATGTAAATAAATAAAGGGGGGGAAGGTACATAGTTGGCTTACACTCGCCATGTCACAGAAATACATGAATAAGTCATTACATTCATCCAATACACTCAGGGTCTGACTATGGTACCAAAATAAAGAACAACCCCCAAATGCGACAAAATCCCCGATCGCCCCAACTGGGCACCACTACTGATCATCTGGGAAAGACATGTAGTAATGGCGAGAGTCTTCATCGAACTCCCACTTGAGCTCGGTCATGTCATCTGGAATGGTATCATCGGTCCCTGCATCTGGTTTTGGAAGTAAACTGTGAGTCACGGGGACTCAGCAATCTCGCACCCTTGCGATCAAGACTGTTTAAGCTTATAGGTAAGGTAAAGGTATGATGTGGAGCTGCAGCAAGCGACTAGCATATATGGTGGCTAACATATTCGCAAAAGAGAGCGAGAAGAGAAGGCAAAAGCACGGTCGAACAACTATGATCAAGAAGTGATCCTAGAACAACCTACGTCAAGCATTACTCCAACACCGTGTTCACTTCCCGGACTCCACCGAGAAGAGACCATCACGGTAACACACGCGGTTTGTGCAATTTAATTAAGTAAAGTTTCAGGTTATCTACAACCGGACATTAACAAATTCCCATCTGCCCATAACCGCGGGCACGGCTTTCAAAAGTTCAAATCCCTGCAGGGAGTCCCAGCTTAGCCCATCACAAGCTCTCACGGTCAACGAAGGATATTCCTTCTCCCAAGACAATCCGATCAGACTCGACATCCCGGTTACAAGACATCCTCGACAATGGTAAAACTAAACCAGCAACACTGCCCGAATGTGCCGACAAATCCCGATAGGAGCTGCACATATCTCGTTCTCAGGGCACACTCAGATGAGCCAGACATCGGGTAGGCCAACCCAGAGTTGCCCCTGGTAGCCCGGACATCGCTCAGTTGGACCAACACTTAGAGAAGCACTGGCCCGGGGGGGTTAAAATAAAGATGACCCTTGAGTCCGCGAAACCCAAGGGAAAAGGCTAGGTGGCGAATGGTAAAACCAAGGTTGGGCATTGCTGGAAGAGTTTTATTCAAGGCGAACTGTCAAGGGGTTCCCATTATAACCCAACCGTGTAAGGAACGCAAAATCCGGGAACATAACACCGATATGACGGAAACTAGGGCGGCAAGAGTGGAACAAAACACCAGGCATAAGGCCGAGCCTTCCACCCTTTACCAAGTATATAGGTGCATTAAGATAAACAAGATAATATTGTGATATCCCAACAATAAGCAATGTTCCAACAAGGAACGATCTCCAAACTTCACCTGCAACTAGCAACGCTATAAGAGGGGCTGAGCGAAGCGGTAACATAGCCAAACAATGATTTGCTAGGACATGGTGGGTTAGAGGTTTGACATGGCAATTTGGGAGGCATGATAAGCAAGCAAAGATAGAAGTGATTTCGAGGGTATGGTCATCTTGCCTGCAAAGTTTTCAGGGTTGCCTTGATCCTTGTAAGCGAACTCAACGGGCTCCTCGTTCACGAACTCGTCTCCCGGCTCTACCCAAACAATAACAACAAGCAAAAATATTACAATCAACCACGTGCAATGCTCAAGCAACATGATGCAAACATGGTATGATATGCGGGATGCGGTATGTGATGCATATGCAAGATTTGCAAAGGAATGATTGAACCTGGCCTCAACTGTGAAATCCAAGAGTGCCACTGGAAAGGTGAGGTGATTTCGGTTGAAATCGATATAAAGATCACCGGAATCGGATGCACGGTTTGGAAATGGCAAGCAAAACAAATATGGCACCGGTCTGCGATAATCAGCAAGTGACCAACTAAATGCATCAAGATAAATATGCTACAGCACTCAAACATGACAACAAAATACATGGTAGGGATCCTCTCATGAAGCTTGACAAAAGATGAACACTGAGCTACGGCTAATTCACTCATTAACAGGTTCAAACAAGCATGGCAAAAGTGCAAATGATGACAGGTTTCAGACTTAGTGAAATTAACACAAGTCTGGAATTTATCATGAGGAAGCACACTTTAGAGCATGAAAACTACATGCTACAGGAACATATCATGGCAAGGCAAGGCATGGAATGAAGCTACTCTAAGCACATAACAAAAGTCCCTTAGTGACCTTGAGCCAAAAGGGATCAGAATATACAAATGCAAGCATGTGAACATAGCAAAAACACAAACAGATTCAGACTTAGTGAAAAACTGGAGCATGCAAAACAGTTAACAAGTAGGCATGTTTACAAGCTCGATGCACTCACTACAGAGCATGGAATGACAAACTAAGCATACACCCATCAAGAAGACATGGCATAGAAGCTAGACATGGCAATAATAACAACATAGCATGCACGGATCAATAGCAACATCCTCGGCAAAATCGCTAAACATGTCAACAATCTGCCAGGGTCATTTTATAGCAAAAGTAGAGCTCGATTGACTCAATCTAGGGTGCTCCATAAATGCAAACAAAGACATGGATGGATAGCTCACCACAATATTAATAAAACATCCTTACTGATCATCCTCAAAAGAGGCACGGATCACTAGGAAACAACATGAACATATGGCATAAAAACAAAATCGGGACAAGGACTTAGTGAAATTCTAAGTCCCTGAAATCACCATCAACGATCACGCTACTTTGCAAGCTTGTGCTAGTCACCAAAAATATCACAAAAATACATGGCATACACCCCCTGTAAAGATGGCATGGCATTCATCAAAACATATGTAGAGTTCAGGATCATAGCATGCACACATTAATCATGGCAAAAATGACAAAATGCCATTTGCTGAAAGAGATCTGACATATTCCTCACATAGCCCTCTTCCAACAGCATTTCGGGCATCAAGATGAGCTCAAATGAAAATGATGCAATGAGATGAAATGATGTACTCGTCGAGACGCACATTTTGATATGCTACACGCACGAATCGGAGCTACGAATGCAGAGTTATGGCATGATGAAGATTGCAAAAATATTGAAACGGAGGCAAAAAGGTCAACCCTTAGATCTAGGGTTCCTCGCGGGCACGCAATCCGAGGCCACTCCGGCGAGGTCTTCTTGCTCCGGCGAGGTCGGCAAGGCGGCGGGGAGGCGAAGGAGAGGCGAAGCCGGCCTCTCCCCGACCGGATCTGACGGCGGGTGGCGGCTCCGGCCCTTGGAGGCGACTCTGGAGGCGCGGGGAGCCGCGGGGGCTGGCCGGCGACGAACTCCGGCCGGCGTGCGGGGAGCGGGGCGGCGGAGATGGCCCCTGGCGGCGGAGGCGAGCCGGAGTGGAGGAGGACGAAGGCGAGCGGCGGCGGATCCGGATGGGCCTCGGGGGCCAGCTACGGGCCGGGCGGGCCGCGCACGGTGGAGGCCGGCGGAAGGCCACGTGGTAGCCTACGAGTGGCTGCAAGCGGCGGCGGAGAGGCGTGCGATGCGGACGGACATGTACGGCGCGGCGCGAGGAGGTTTCTAGGGTTAGGGAGGAGAGGAGACCCGGGATTTTTGGAAGGGGAATTATTTATAGAGGTAGAGGGAGCTAGGAAGCTCCAAATGAGGTGCGGTTTTCGGCCACGCGATCGTGATCGAACGCTCTAGATGATGAAAGGGGTTTAGGTGGGTTTTGGGCCAGTTTGGAGAGGTGTTGGGCTGCAACACACATGAGGCCTTTTCGGTCCCTCGGTTAACCGTTGGAGTATCAAACGAAGTCCAAATGGTACGAAACTTGATAGGCGGTCTACCGGTAGTAAACCAAGGCCGCATGACAAGTCTCGGTCCAATCCGAAAACGTTTAACACACACACACGAAAAGAGGTAGAAAGGGACACTGGGTGACATATGAGCGCCGGAATGCAAAACGGACAACGGGGAAAATGCTCGAATGCATGAGACGAACACGTATGCAAATGCAATGCACATGATGACATGATATGAGATGCATGACAAAGACAACAACACACGGAGACAAAAACCCGACAACGAGGAATAAAATAACTTAGTGCCGAAAACGGCAAGAGTTGGAGTACAGATAAGGTAAATTACATCCGGGGTGTTACAACACTCCACCACTACGAAAGGATCTCGTCCCGAGATCTAGGACTGGAAAAACTCCGGGTACTCAGAACGGAGGTGATCCTCGCGTTCCCAGGTGGCTTCACGGTCGGAATGATGTGACCACTTGACTTTGAGGAATTTGATTGACTTGTTGCGAGTCTTGCGCTCGGTTTCTTCAAGAATAGCAACTGGGTGCTCACGATAGGACAGGTCTTCTTGGAGATCAATGTCTTTGAAGTTGACGGTGCGGTCAGGGGTCTTGAAGCACTTGCGGAGCTGAGAGACATGAAACACATCGTGCATGTTTGCAAAGTTGGAGGGAAGCTCAAGTTGATAGGCGAGATCGCCTCTCTTGCTGACGATCTTGAAAGGACCCATGTATCTAGGGGCAAGCTTCCCTTTGATACCGAAGCGACGAGTACCTTTCATTGGAGAGACGCGGAGGTAAACATGGTCTCCGATCTCGAAAGCCAAATCACGATGCTTACTATCATAGTAGCTCTTCTGGAGCGATTGCGCTGCTTTGAGGTTATCACGAATGACTTTGCACATCTCTTCTGCCTTTGTGATCAAGTCATTGCCAAGAAGTTGATGTTCACGAGTCTCTGACCAGTTAAGAGGAGTACGACACTTCCTGCCATAGAGAATTTCAAATGGGGCCTTGCCCGAACTCGCTTGAAAGTTGTTGTTGTAGGAGAACTCGGCATATGGAAGACAATCTTCCCACTTCATACCGAAAGAGATAACGCAAGCCCTGAGCATATCTTCAAGAATCTGATTGACACGCTCGACTTGGCCACAAGTTTGAGGATGAAAAGCTATGCTGAAACAGATGTTGGTGCCCATGGCCTTCTGAAAAGAATCTCAAAACTTCGAGGTGAAGATGTTGCCACGATCTGAAGAAATCAACTGCGGAATGCCGTGCAGAGAGACAATCCGAGAGGTATAAAGCTCTGCCAATTGAGCTACTGTGATGGATTCTTTGATAGGCAGAAAGTGAGCCACTTTAGTGAGTTTGTCGATGACAACGAATATAGCATCATTGCCACGCTTGGACTTTGGAAATCCAGTCACGAAGTCCATCTCAATGTGGTCAAACTTCCATTCTGGAATGGCAAGAGGTTGGAGGAGACCAGCTGGTCGTTGGTATTCTGCCTTCACTCTTCTGTAGACATCACATTCATTCACGAACTGAGCAATCTCGCGCTTCATTCAAGTCCACCAATACGACTGCTTGAGGTCATGGTACATCTTTGTACTTCCAGGGTGGATAGAGAGGAGTGAATTGTGAGCCTCGTTCATAATGACTTTACGAAGGTCACCTTTAGGCACAACAATGCGATCCTCGAAGAATAGAGTATCCTTGTCATCAAGGCGATAGCACTTGTACTTGGGTTGACTCTTGGCAATCCCAATCTTCACCTTCTTCACCATAGCATCAAGAAGTTGAGCCTCGCGAATCTGATCTTCCAAAGTAGGAGAGACTTGGAGGTTGGCGATGAAACCTTGAGGAACAACTTGCAGGTTGAGTTTGCAGAAAGCTTCACAAAGCTCGGGTTGGTAAGGCTTGAGAATCGAACTGTTGCAGTAAGCCTTCCTGCTCAATGCATCAGCAATTACATTGGCCTTGCCTGGAGTATATTCGATACTCGGATTATACTCTTGAATCATTTCGACCCAACGAGTCTGCCTGAGGTTGAGATTAGGCTGAGTGAAGATGTACTTGAGACTCTTGTGGTCAGTGAAGATGTCCACTTCTCTTCCCAATAAGAGATGTCTCCAAGTTAAAAGAGCATGAACAACTGCCGCCAACTCGAGGTCATGAGTGGGGTAGTTCCTCTCGTTGGGCTTCAACTGGCGAGAGGTATAAGCCACAACTTTCTTCTCTTGCATCAACACTGCACCAAGACCTTGAAGAGAGGCATCACAGAAGACCTCGAACAGTTTGGATTCCCCAGGAGGAGTCAGAACTGGAGCAGTGACTAATTTCTCTTTAAGGGTGTTGAAAGCGATGTCACATTCAGGAGACCAGACGTACTTCACATGCTTCTGGAGAAGGTTGGAAAGAGGCTTCGATCTTTGAGAAGTTCTCAACGAACCTTCGACAATAGCTTGCGAGACCAAGGAAGCTGCGGAGTTGCTTCACATTCTGAGGTGGTTCCCAATTCACAATTGCAGACACCTTCTCAGGATTCACCGCTATGCCCTTGGCAGAGATGATATGTCCAAGGTAGAGAACCTCATCAAGCCAAAACTCGCACTTAGAAAACTTGGCATAGAACTGATGTTCTCTGAGCTTATCCAGCACCAAACGCAAGTGCTTGGCATGATCTTCCTTGTTCTTGGAAAAGACCAAAATGTCATCGAGGTAGACCAAGACGAAGTCATTTGTGTAGGGGCTGAATATGAAGTTCATCATGCGAGAGAATGTTGGCGGAGCGTTGACGAGGCCGAAAGACATGACAGTGTATTCTTATGAACCATAGCTTGTTCTAAATGCTGTCTTGGGGATATCTTGCTCACGAGTGCGAATCTGGTGATAGCCCATACGGAGATCAAGTTTGGAGAATACTTGAGCACCTTTGAGTTGTTCAAACATCTCGTTGATGTTGGGAAGTGGGTACTTGTTCTTTATGGTCTTCTTGTTCAACGGACGGTAGTCGACACAGAGACGGTCCGTTCCATCCTTCTTCTTCACAAAAAGAACTCCACAACCCCATGGACAAGAACTAGGTCGGATGAGACCCATACACTCTTGTTCATCGAGTTGCTTCTTTAGCTCCTTCAACTCTTTAGGTCCAAGCTTGTAAGGACGTTTGCAAACAGGTTACGTGCCAGGCTCAAGATCGATGACAAATTCAACTGGCCGGTGCGGAGGCATTCCTAGAAGCTCTTCTGGAAAGACGTCTTGATATTCGCAAACGATTGGAATTTGAGAGATGGCATCCAGCTCACCCTTCTCATTGAGAGAAAACAGTCGAATGGTATCGCCATTGGCGGCAAAGACAATTACATCCTCAGACGAATAAGTCAATTGAATCTGCCTGGCAGCACAACCAAGCTGAGCCTTGTGCTTAGAAAGCCAGTCCATTCCAAGAATAAGATCAATATCCGACTTACCAAGGACCACTGGAGAGGATAGAAACTTATAGTCGCCCAACGTGATAGTAACATCCGGGGCCATAGCGCTTGCATTCATGAATTTACCCGGAGAAACAACTGATAACTGCCTAGGCAATTCTTGTAAAGGCAACTCATGCTTAGAAACAAATGGTCTCGAGATGAAATAATGCGATGCACCAGTGTCAAAAAGAACTTTTGTAGGAATATCGTTAACAGGAAGGTTACCCATGATGACATCTGACGAGTCCTCTGCCTGATCTGCATTCATCAAGTTGACCTTAGCAGACTTGGGGTTATGCTTGACCACTGCGGTACTTGCCGATCTCACAGGAGGAGGAGGAAGACGCCTCTGATTGAAGCATTTGTTGGCATAGTGACCCTTCTGTTGGCACTTGTTGCACTTGACCTCTGAAAGCGGACGGTGATACGGAGCACTTGATCTTGGAGCTTGAGACGAAGTCTTGTTCTAAAAGCCTGGGTTGGGTGGGTGGGAAGATCCATTGCCACCTTTGCTCTTCTGCTGATAAGACTGACGGAACGGAGGAGGAGGAAGCCAATACTTTTGCTGCTTAGCCACTTGAGTAGAGGAAGAAGGAGTTGCATCTCTGACTCGCTTCTTGGAAGCATCGCACTTCAGTTGGGCAGCCTCTTGCTTCATTGCCATGTTGTAAAACTCATCGTACTTCTTGGGCTCAAAGAGGATGAGAGCTAGCTGGAGTTCTTCTCTGCGACCACCCCTGAACTGGTATATCATGCTCTTCTCGTCAGGGACGTCTTGCTTAGCGAAACGGGCGAGCTTCTGAAACATGATGTTGTACTGGTAAACAGACATAGTGCCTTGCTTCAGGTTACGGAATTCCTCATGCTTGCTCTCAACCACACTCTAAGGAATATGATGAGCTTTGAAGTCTTGACGGAATTCATCCCAGGTAATCGCACGACCTTCTCTGGAATCTTTGTACTACTGAAACCATTCTGCAGCTTGGTCTTTGAGTTGGAAGGAGGCAATCTTGACGAAGTCCTCAGGCCTGACGTTACTGCACTCGAAATGCTTGCATATGTCCACGAGCCAATCATCAGCGTCTGAGGCCTCGACACAGTTACTGAAGGTCTTTGGCTGGTTAGCAAGGAATTGGTTGAGTGTAGCAAACTGATTCTGACTGTTGCCATGGCCCTGGTTGCGCTCTTGCAGAATTTGCATGATCAGCTGCGTGTTTGCATTGGTAGCGGCCATCACAGCTTGCCATGCCTCCGGAGGTGGAGGTGGTGGTGGCGGATCCTGATTCTGATTCTGATTATTGCCCTTAGCAGGAGCCATCCTGAAGAGGGTGACATCCGTTAGCATCTTGATAGACAAATATTCAAGCTGAAGCAAATGGATAGAAATTGCAACATAAAGTCTTCACTTCCGAACAAAATGAACGAATGCATTCCAATTGAAATGGTCACATTTCCATAAATTGAGAAGCCACTTAGAATTGAGGTGGAAGAATAAAAACAAGGTATGGACAAGAACAAATACTTGGTGAGGCCCAATCCCAAACCACATATCCGCGGAAGAAGAACTAGAGCTACAAGAATTCCCACCTATGAAACTCCCGAACCTTTCCGGTTATGCAATCGGGTGTTGGGGATACAGGGAAAGCATAATATCTCACCCAAAGCTAGCAAATCCTACATCCAGCTGTATCCATCCTTCAATACATAACCAAGAAACCTTCGGAAATCATTTACCTCAACCTTTGAAAAGCATCCGTTATACAAGTTATGGCAATACTCCCGAACTCCCGCCCCAGTACTGGGTCGCGTCGAGGTTATCTCACCAACAAATGCATAAAAGAGATTTTTTATGTCGGTGAAACTCAGGTATTCCAGAATCTCAACGATAAAATTGTGACGACAACACCTCGGAGCTCAACTCCCCGGGACACTGCCACAACCCCTAAATGACAGGAGACACCAAGAACAATGTTCTCGTCACAAAACCATTGGAACGATTCCAAGATACCCGCGTGATCCTAAAAAAATTAGTGAAATTTGAGAAGAGAAGAGTCAAAACTCTACGTCAGGATGCCTCACCAGAGTGACGAAGGGACTGAGGAGTAAAAAGAATTCTTAACTCTCCGATATATAAATTCCTAAATGACTCAAAACATTTTTCTAGACTCAACAACGCCAATGATTCGATCAAGCAGGGGGCTTCTAAGGTCGGGAAAGGCTCTGATACCAACTTGTAACGCCCTCGATGCGGCTATATCTCCTATGTGTCGAAGCACGACTTAGAGGCATAACCCATTGAAAGCAATGTCGCAGGTGAGGTAATCTTCACAACAATCCATGTAAATAAATAAAGGGGAAAAAGGTACATAGTTGGCTTACACTCGCCACGTCACACAAATACATGAATAAGTCATTACATTCATCCAATACACTCAGGGTCCGACTACGGTACCAAAATAAAGAACAACCCCCAAATGCGACAAAATCCCCGATCGCCCCAACTAGGCACCACTACTGATCATCTAGGAAAGACACGTAGTAACAGCGAGAGTCTTCATCGAACTCCCACTTGAGCTCGGTCATGTCATCTGGAACGGTATCATCGGTCCCTGCAATCAGCATCAACGATTACGCTACTTTGCAAGCTTGTGTTAGTCACCACAAATATCACAAAAATACATGGCATACACCCCTGTAAAGATGGCATGACATTCATCAAAACATATGTAGAGTTCAGGATCATAGCATGCACACATTAATCATGGCAAAAATGACAATGCCATTTGCTGAAACAGATCTGACATATTCCTCGCATAGCCCTCTTCCAACAGCATTTCGGGCATCAAGATAAGCTCAAATGAAAATGATGCAATGAGATGAAATGATGTACTCGTCGAGACGAACATTTTGATGTGCTACACGCAAGAATCGGAGCTACGAATGCAGAGTTATGGCATGATGAAGATTGCAAAAATATTGAAACGCAGGCAAAAAGGTCAACCCTCAGATCTAGGGTTCCTCGTGGGCACGCAATCCGAGGCCACTCCAGCGAGGTCTTCTTGCTCCGGCGAGGTCGGCAAGGCGGCGGGGAGGCGAAGGAGATGCGAAGCCGGCCTCTCCCCGACCGAATCTGACGGCGGGTGGCGGCTCCGGCCCTTGGCGGCGGCTCTGGAGGCGCGGGGAGCCGCGGGGGCTGGCCGGCGACGAACTCCGGCCGGCGTGCGGGGAGCGGGGCGGCGGAGATGGCCCCTGGCGGCGAAGGCGAGCCGGAGTGGAGGAGGACGAAGGCGGGCGGCGGCGGATCTGGATGGGCCTCGGGGGCCAGCTGCGGGCCGGGCGGGCCGCGCGCGGTGGAGGCCGGCGGGAGGCCACGTGGTAGCCTACGAGTGGCTGCAGGCGGCGGCGGAGAGGCGTCCGACGCGGACGGACATGTCCGGCGCGGCGCGAGGAGGTTTCTAGGGTTAGGGGGAGAGGAGACCCGGGATTTTTGGAAGGGGATCTATTTATAGAGGTAGAGGGAGCTAGGAAGCTCCAAATGAGGTGCGGTTTTCGGCCACGCAATCGTGATCGAACGCTCTAGATGATGGAAGGGGTTTAAGTGGGTTTTGGGCCAGTTTGGAGAGGTGTTGGGCTGCAACACACACGAGGCCTTTTCGGTCCCTCAGTTAACCGTTGGAGTATCAAACGAAGTCCAAATGGTACGGAACTTGACAGGCGGCCTACCGGTAGTAAACCAAGGCCGCATGACAAGTCACGGTCCAATCCGAAAATGTTTAACACACACACACACGAAAAGAGGTAGAAAGGGACACCGGGTGACATAGGAGCGACGGAATGCAAAACGGACAACGGGGAAAATGCTCGGATGCATGAGACGAACACGTATGCAAATGCAATGCACATGATGACATGATATGAGATGCATTACAAAGACAACAACACACGGAGACAAAAACCCGACAACAAGGAATAAAATAATTTAGTGCCAGAAACGGCAAGAGTTGGAGTACAGATAAGGTAAATTACATCTGGGGTGTTACAACACTCCACCACTACGAAAGGATCTCGTCCCGAGATCTAGGACTGGAAAAACTCCGGGTACTCAGAACGGAGGTGATCCTCGTGTTCCCAGGTGGCTTCACGGTCGGAATGATGTGACCACTTGACTTTGAGGAATTTGATTGACTTGTTGCGAGTCTTGCGCTCAGTTTCTTCAAGAATAGCAACTGGGTGCTCACGATAGGACATGTCTTCTTGGAGATCAATGTCTTTGAAGTTGATGGTGCGGTCAGGGGTCTTGAAGCACTTGTGGAGCTGAGAGACATGAAACACGTCGTGCACGTTTGCAAAGTTGGGAGGGAAGTTCAAGTTGATAGGCGAGATCGCCTCTCTTGCTGACGATCTTGAAAGGACACATATCTAGGGGCAAGCTTCCCTTTGATACCGAAGCGACGAGTACCTTTCATTGGGGAGAAGCGGAGGTAAACATGGTCTCCGATCTCGAAAGACAAATCACGATGCTTACTATCATAGTAGCTCTTTTGGCGCGATTGCACTGCTTTGAGGTTATCACGAATGACTTTGCACATCTCTTCTGCCTCTGTGATCAAGTCATTGCCAAGAAGTTGACGTTCACCAGTCTCTGACCAGTTAAGAGGGGTACAGCACTTCCTGCCATAGAGAATTTCAAATGTGGCCTTGCCCGAACTCGCTTGAAAGTTGTTGTTGTAGGAGAACTCGGCATATGGAAGACAATCTTCCCACTTCATACCGAAAGAGATAACGCAAGCCCTGAGCATATCTTCAAGAATCTGATTGACATGCTCGACTTGGCCACTAGTTTGGGGATGAAAAGTTGTGCTGAAATGGATGTTGGTGCCCATGGCCTTCTGAAAAGAATCCAAACCGTTCGAGGTCTTCTGTGATGCCTCTCTTCAAGGTCTTGGTGCAGTGTTGATGCAAGAGAAGAAAGTTGTGGCTTATACCTCTCACCAGTTGAAGCCCAACGAGAAGAACTACCCCAGTCATGACCTCGAGTTGGCGGCAGTTGTTCATGCTCTTTTAACTTGGAGACATCTCTTATTGGGAAGAAAAGTGGACATCTTCACTGACCACAAGAGTCTCAAGTACATCTTCACTCAGCCTAATCTCAATCTCAGGCAAGATAACCATACCCTCGAAATCACTTCTATCTTTGCTTGCTAGTTGCTCGCTCTTTTACTATGCCTATGCTGCGATACCTACCACTTGCTTATCATGCCTCCCATATTGTCATGTCAAGCCTCTAACCCACTTTGTCCTAGCAAACCGTTGTTTGGCTATGTTACCGCTTTGCTCAGCCCCTCTTATAGCGTTGTTAGTTGCAGGTGAAGATTGAAGCTTGTTCCATGTTTGAAACATGGTTATTTTGTTGGGATATCACAATATCTCTTATTTAATTAATGCATCTATATACTTGGTAAAGGGTGGAAGGCTTGGCCTTATGCCTGGTGTTTTGTTCCACTCTTGCCGCCTTAGTTTCCGTCATACCGGTGTTATGTTCCTCGAGTTTGCGTTCCTTACACGATTGGGTCATAATGGGAACCCCTTGACAGTTCGCCTTGAATAAAACTCCTCCAGTAAGGCCCAATATTGGTTTTACCATTTGCCACCTAGCCTTTTTCTTTCCCTTGGGTCGGCCGGCTCAAGGGTCATCTTTATTTTAACCCCCCCCCCCCCCCCGGGCCAGTGCTTCTCTAAGTGTTGGTCCAACTGAGCGATGTCCGGAGCTACCAGGGGCAACTCTGGGCTGGCCTACCCGACGTCTGGCTCATCCGGTGTGCCCTGAGAACGAGATATGTGCAGCTCCTATCGGGATTTGTCGGCACATTCAGGTGGCTTTGGTGGACTTGTTTTACCATTGCCGAAATATCTTGTAACCGGGATTCCGAGCCTGATCGAGTCTTCCTGGGAGAAGGAATATCCTTCGTTGACTGTGAGAGCTTGTGATGGGCTAAGTTGGGACACCCCTGCAGGGTTATGAACTTTTGAAAGCCGTGCCCGCGGTTATGGGAAGATGAGAATTTGTTAATGTCCGGTTTGTAGAAAACCTGAAACTTAACTTAATTAAAATGCACCAACCGCGTGTGTAACCGTGATGGTCTCTTCTCGGCGGAGTCCGGGAAGTGAACACGGTGTTGGAGTAATGCTTGACGTAGGTTGTTCTAGGATCACTAGTTGTTCGGCCGTACTTTTGCCTTCTCTTCTCGCTTTCATTTGCGTTGTTAGCCACCATTTATGCTAGTCGCTTGCTGCAGCTCCACCTCACATGCCTTTCCCTACCTATAAGCTTAAATAGCCTTGATCACGAGGGTGTGAGATTGCTGAGTCCCCGTGACTCACAGATACTTCCAAAACTAGTTTGCAGGTGCCGATAATACCGTGCAGGTGACGCAACCGAGCTCAAGGAGGAGCTAGTTGAAGATCGTGTTCGTTGTGTTGTTTCGTTTCAGTTGATCAGTAGTGGAGCCCAGTTGGGACGATCGGGGATCTGTAGCATTTGGGGTATTCTTCTTTTATTTTGGTTCCGTAGTCGGACCTTGATTGTATCTGGATAATGTAATGCTTTGTTCATTTATTGTGTGAAGTGGCGATTGTAAGCCAACTATGTATCTATTTCCCTTATGTATTACATGGGTTGTTATGAAGATTACCTCACTTGCGACATTGCTTTCAATGCGGTTATGCCTCTAAGTCGTGCTTCGACACGTGGGAGATATAGCCGCATCGAGGGCGTTACAAGTTGGAGTCGTGCTTCGACATGTAGGAGATATAGCCGCATCGAGGGCGTTACAGAACTGTGCAGTTCAATTTCATCAATGCCAGTTTGAACAATACCACTGTGAATGACTACATTTGGTTGTTGTCAAGCATGTTGTAGTTAACACGCTTTTCCATTTTTATTCTGATAATAACCAGTGTACTTAGACCGGCATAATACCAGTTTGAATGACTATATTTGCTTGTTGTTAAACGTTAGGCTTGTTATAGTTAACACACATTTCCATTTTTTTGTTTTGCTTAAGTAGCATGCTTAAACCTGCACACAAAAGCTATTGTTTGAAGATTATTTTGTCTGCCATGGATATATTTGGTTGATGTTTAGCATATTGTGCTTAACATGCCTCTCGATGTACTTACACGGGACAATCTTGGGAACGACTGATGTTTTCCATCGAGGTTAGTTTCATCCCATGACTTATATATACTCACTCTTCAGGATATCGGTAGCTGGTACCATATAGATCGGGGGTTGATAAAAGACTAGGGTTATAGGTTAACTAGGGTCATAGGTTAAGGTGGTTAACTAAATATATATGTAACTCATTTATCGATAGGTTAACTAGGGTCATATTTATCTGAGGCTACATAGCAACATGCAATATATTGAATGTATAAATATGCAATCCTAGGCTACATAGCAACAAAGAAGAGTGTTACTTTAATGTTCTAATGATATCTAGATATACATAGAAGAGCAGCAACAACAACACAACAGTAGACCGTCCAGATGCTATTTTGATGGACACACTAGTGCACGGGGACACATGCTGATAAGGCGCACGGTGCAGATGAAATGAAGATGACATGAGTCGCAACGAGACGCAAGAAGACAAGTGGGCAACGGAGACAAGGGGATGAAACGAGTGACGAGATTCAGGGATGAGACAATCAAACCGGTATCTTGGATTCACTTAGGCAGTGGCAGTATCCTTGAATAGCTGTCAAGGAGCTAAGTTTTCCTAGCTTTGCAAATCCTCAAATTTTGCACTAAAACTATCGCCAACTTCTAGGTTCATATTAAATGAGGCATTCAGAACACGCCCTTAGCAGCCTCATTAGTGCCTTAAATGAGACCTTGTTTCATATCAAAACTATGTTCATATTAAAACTATGTTAAGACCCTTGATGCACTGTTGGGGTGGAGAGAAAAGGTCCAAGAACAAAACCATTCTTCACACCCGTTGTCTGAAAGTTACTACTAGACAAAGTTTTTAAAATATTAAGTTACATACAGCATATCAGTTTCAATAGTTTCCATTCAGCTGGATACATTACCAGTTTACCAACCTCATTGACACCAATATTACCTAAGCCCACAACGCATCCTCAGAAGTTACTTCGACATACTACCTGTAGCCAGCTACACTTCAGTGTTTACTTGTCAAGATGAATCCTACTTTTAAACCGACAAGACTGGAGATACTGGAAACCCTAACCTTCAATTGTTCAACGACCTACCATACACCAATAGTGCCCCAAAACCAGCAAAATTGCAGTCAAACAATATTCGTAGCACGAGCACCATAAGTGCCACAAAACCAGATGATACTGATGTTCGGACTTAAATCTATGCCTCAAGTGAATCAACCATATGGGTGTTGACTGGAACAACATCGGACATTGCACAGGAATTGCCATCAACACGTCGATAGAAGAGCAGATAAGCAGCAGATGTCCTTGTTTCCTCTTCATTGACAGAGGAGACATGACTATCATCGAAGTGATACCAGCTATCTTCTTCTATTAACTGCAAGTGTAAAATGGACAGCAAATGAATTTCAGGCAACCCACATGTGATTCTACAAATGGTATGCAAGACATTGATGGATAACAATATAGCACAAAAGATGGGCCAAGCACCTTCGCGTAGGCAGAATAGTGACCACCTCCCAAACCACCATAATGATTTATCACCGCATAGAGTTCATAGATGAGGGGCTGGTCGCCTCCTGATGTGTGCTTTGCGTACTTGGTCATATCGAGATCATGGATTGGAAAGTTCACAAAGGTATCAAGCTTATTTTTCATATAACGGCTGTATGAAAACCTCTTTAAATGGACCACCAATATCTCAGGCAACCTCCACAAGTCGAGTTTCTTCCTAGCCTGTCTGTGCTCCTTGCAGCAAGGACAGTACCTGTTGCAGATAGGCAAGGTACCAGTGGAAGCCATCAGACTGAAGAAAGTTCGCACCAATAGCTGGACTAGTCAAAAGAAAAAAATACTAACCACATGTCATCAGGGCCTAGAGGTTCGTCCTTCAGAAAAGCATCTAAGCATGAAAATAAGTTGACTGCTTCTTGCTGTGTTTTCTTTGACATAAATCCTGGCTTGAAAACATCAGGAAGATCATCCATGTATTTAAGGTTATATATTTCATGTTCTTTATCAGACCAACCCATCAGTAACCTCATGGGCAAACCAAAAACGTGATCAGAATCTTCTTCTACAGGATTTCTTATATGACCTTTATCATCACTCAAGTAAAGCTTAAACGGCAAAAACTCAGCATCACTCGTTGCTTCATCCACATTTGACATAGAAAGACCCTTCTCACATGAGGCTCCATTATCCCTTGGTACAATACCATCCAGACTTGGCCTGCGGCCATTCAACACAGACTCACCTGGAGCATGCACTTTTGCTCGTACAAATGGAGCCAGAACCGCAGAGACAGCCGCATAAATATCAGCTTTTCTTGTTGAGTCATTGGGAATACAAGTCACAAGAGGGCTTCCAATGAGCTTCCGAGCATTAAACTGGGGCTCTGGAGTAAATCTGGGTGAATTAACAAGCACATACCAACATAAGCCTAATTTGGAAAGTAATTCTCACATCCATACTGACAGAATTATAAAAAAAATATAGCATCAAAGAAGATGAGACATAAAATGAGGTATAGGTGATCTCAGTTTTCTGTGCTATCTGCAAGTAAAAATAATGCAAAAAATTGTACTCCCTTCAAATTTGAACTAAAGCCACGGCACATTATTTGGATCAGAGGAGTACTACAGAAGGAAAAATCTAATTTTTTTCGAAGCGGAGGCAAAGATTGCCTCGTCTATTAATTAAGTAGAAGAGAATTGCCCAGTTAATTACGGAAAACCAGGCAAAAACCGGAACAACAAGAACCAAGCCCACTCTGATAGACTGAAACACACATGGCAAAACCCACCCTAATCGACGACAAAGTCGACGTGCGGCCAGACAACGCAGCTCCAACTCTGACGGAGAGCTCAGAAGAACGAAACCAGGCATGGCTGGCGCCACAGAAGATCGCCGAACGGGCTACCTGCAGCCAGTCATCGTACACCACAGGGCCTCGCCGCCGCAGCTTCGACTCCATAACAACAAGCAAACCGAGGCAAAATCATGGACACGCCGGAGAAGAGACGACTACCACAACCATTGCCGCGTCGCCGACAACACTTCCACCATCATCGTTGCCACAGAAGTCTGGTCGCGACAGAGATTCTCTTGGGGCCGCCGCCCCGACATCCACCGCTCCGTCGCGCCCAGCGCAATCAACCGACACCGCCTTCCGGGGCCACCGCCCCGACATAACACCGCTCCACTCAAGCAGCAACGCCGCACAACCCAGCTGCCCGCAGCCCATGCTGCTCAGGGCAACCGCTCTCAGACCACGAACGTCGCACCACATCCGAGGCCGCCGCCCCGACGTAAAGTCGGACCGCCCCCTCCCCGCGGCGCACCGACCGAGCCGACACCCCTACCGCCCAAGCGGGACAAGGATGCCACCCAACCAATGTCGATAGAGCCCCACCTCATAGAGCTGCCACTCACATTGTTCCCGAGATCGCCATCTCGACGCACAATCAAAAATCATCCGGAGCCGCCGCCCCGACGTCCACTGCCCTCGACGACAAAGAGATCCGTGCAAACTGCAATATGCTGACTCTCCAAGGCGATGCCTCAAAGAAGGAAACAACGTAGCCGCCGACATCGCCCGCTTCGACCATCCGAAGCTAGGGATTTCTCCCAGAGAGTCATGCAAAGAAGCACCATGGCAACACCTTCAAGAAGGGGAACGACACCATGGCCATGGCACCGCTATTGCTGGCACCGACCCAAGGTCAGTGCTGGACTTTCGTCCGGAGCTTTTCTCCACACCTCCGAACCTGAGCAGATCCGAAGCACTGCGTAGCACACAATCCCCATGGTCGACATCCACCGCTCCACCTTCCCGCTGCACCAAGCACCGCCCGAGACGGAGAACAACCACGGTTCCCAGCCGGCCAGCCACAGCCATGAACCAGACGCGCCAACGCACGCCACCACGCGCCTGCCGGAGACCAGAATCCTCAGAACCACCACACATGCACCCTGCTCCGAACCTCCAACATCAGCCACTGCACCCTCACACGCACAGCGAGCCACACAGCGAAGAGCCGTGCAGACCCGCCGCCGCCCCTGCCAGATCCACGCCTGCCCAAAGCACCGCAGGGAAGATCCAGCGCCCTCACACCTTCGAGCCTCGTGCACGGGAGAAATCCACCGTGCCAACGGCGCCACAGCCCATCGAAAGACGCGTGAGAAGGTTGCCGCTCCAACAGTCGCCGCCCCCTACGGCCGCGCACCCACTACCACACCAGATCCGGGCGCGGGGGCCCCAGATCCGCCGCCCCGCCGGAGGTTGGGAGTGGTGTAGCACAAAGCTTAAACCATTAAAAAAACATTTACTGTGGCAGATCATAAATCATAAGAGCATCTCCAACAGGCGCCCAGGCGCCCAATATCAGCCTCGCACCCAAAAAATCGCAAGTTTAGCGCGCACGGAGCTAGAAATAACACTCCAGCGGACGCTGCATAATAGAGCACGCCGTAAAAAGTGTTCAGCCCGCAGGAAGAAACTGGACCCGAAGCCGCATATTTGGGGCGTGAGCTCCAGCGCGCCTAACATCCCACGCACACGAAAAAGTGCCCCGTGCGTCCTTGGCTGCCGTCGGCCTCCTCGCGTGCGCACGCCAGCCCGCCAGCCGGCCACGGCCACGACGGCGGCGTGGGCCGGAGGAGCGCGGCCACGGGCGGCGAGGCGAGCAGGGGTGGCGGGTCGGGGCGAGCAAGGGCGGCGCGGTGAGCAGGCCACGGCCACGGCAGGGCGGCGAGGCGAGCGGGGCGGTGGGGCGAACAGGGGCAGCGGGCCGGGGCGAGCAGGGGCGGTGGGGCGAGCAGGCCACGGCCACGGCGGGGCGGCGGGGCGAGCAAGCCGCGGCCACGGGGTGGGGCGCGGGCGCGGGCGCGGCCACGGGCGGCGGGGCAGGGCGCGGGCGTGGCGAGCAGGCCGCGGCCCCCGGCGGCGGGGCGGGGCGGGGAACGTTGAGCAGGCCGCGGCCACGGGCGGCGGGGCGGGGTGCGGGGGCGGTGAGCAGGCCGCGGCCACGTGCGGCAGGGCGCAGGCGCGGCCACGGTCACGGCGGCGGCAGGGTGAGCAGGCCAAGGCCACGGCAGGGCTACCAGGGGAGGAGCACGACCACGGCCATGGCGGCTGCGGGCCACGGCCACGACGGCTGCGGGGCACGCCCACAGCGGCGAGCAGGCCACGGGGGGCGGCGCGTGGCCATGACCATGCCGGCGAGCATGCCACGGGCGGTGAGCTGGGTACGGGCGCGTGAGATTAATTTTGGGCGTCTGTTGGAGATGTAGCTGGGCAGTATATTTTTGGGCGTCTGCTGGAGATGTCCAGTTATCCGGCGCGCTAAAACGCTATTTTGGCGCTGTAAAATTTTTTTAGCGCGCTGCTCCGTAAGGCGTCTGTTGGAGATGCTCTAAGGGCATTCATGACAACAAAATGTAGAAGAATATGTCTTGTCCACTCCAAATCTCGTGCTCTCGACTGCAGTTAGATCGGAGTGCTGCCACCCCCTCCATATCTTTCGACCCCTTCCACATCTCAATCTTCCTAACCCCATTCTAAATATGCAGCCGTATGAAGTCTACCATAATGTAAAGACTCTACACGCCTTTTGGCCATAAGAGACTGAAAGCACAATCAACATTGTTGTCAGCCTCCAGCCGCATGTAGGCATTTTAGAAGGGCAAGCACCAGCGTCAGCCGGCTGATACTCACAGCCGGCTGATACTCACACGGGATCAACCGGCTCGATGGCCACTCGATCAATTTGTAAGCCATATGATTATTTTATCAGTCAAACCAGAGCACCGTTTTGGCGACCACTGTTTGGTGCTGAGGCCAAGGACGCACCGTTTCACAAATCAAGTGGGCGTCAGGACCCCACAATACTAGTTTAATGTATGTTATGTATAGCAACTACAGATTGTAGCTAGCTGCTCATATTGTAGCAGCCTCACACAATCCCCAGATTTTAGTTACGTATCAAGCCATTCATGCTCATGCTGCATGGCCCCTAGAGCCTATCTTCGTCGTCAACGTTCATAGAAACATATGCAACAAAATAGAGATAATCTATATCTTTGCAGTAGCAAAATATAGAGAGGTCGTCTTGCAACAACAGCACCGCTCTTGTACGGGCATCCTTTTGTCTTGCAGCAATGGGCGATCGTCCTTGACGCCTCATCGTCCCACTTGCAACAATTATGACCATCATTATAATATGTTGCGACTAGCTTGCATCAATGCCTGATGGATGTTGCGCGTGGATCATCCGGGTGATTTGAACCATTTAGCTATACAACAAATCACCATTGATCGCAACAAAAATCTTAACAAGAAAAACATCCAACATATGAAGTATGAAGTCAAACACTTGCAACATTCACCCATGTATTTGCAGCAAACGCAAGTACAAGTTTACAACATGTCAACAAAAACCGTTACCATCGGAGCGGCGGACAAGACATGCTGCATGCACTGGCGGAGCTACGGCAAGGCCGAAGTATTCACCCATGTATTTGCAGCAAACGCAAGTACAAGTTTACAACATGTCAACAAAAACCGTTACCATCGGAGCGGCGGACAAGACATGCTGCATGCACTGGCGGAGCTACGGCAAGGCCGAAGTATTCACCCATGTATTTGCAGCAAACGCAAGTACAAGTTTACAACATGTCAACAAAAACCGTTACCATCGGAGCGGCGGACAAGACATGCTGCATGCACTGGCGGAGCTACGGCAAGGCCGAAGTGGCCGTGGCCCGCCCAGGATTTATGAGTGTTTTCTTTCATATACTACTATGCATCGGTAAAGCCGAGTCCACTGGCAGACCTAGCTAAGGCCGTGATCCCCTTTACGCCCGATTCTGTGCGAGATTCACACGACTTCTGGACCGCTACGATGTAGTGCCAGGTTTTGAAATTATGGGCCACAAGGAGCATCGGCTGGAGGTCTAGTTAGTTCTTAGTTAGCAAATTGACAGCCCTACATGGTATTTAGACCCGTATTGCCAAACCGCTCCATTGGAGATGCTTGTCGTGCTCATGGCATCTGCCGTTTGTTGAGTTTTGATGCATCCTACTTGTAATATGTATTATATACCGATTAAGATATGTTTTATTGAAACTAACTCCAGCTTTTGCTCATGTGCCAGGAGAGTGCTGAGACATTTTTTATTAAGTCTTTTCTTGCATGCGGCAAGTCATCTGGGTTGTATGGCTGGCCACCAAAATGTGCACCTGTAATTTTGAAAAAAATGTGAACTTGTTTGCCTGGCCCGCCCAGCTATTTCTGTGTAGCTCCACCACTGGCTGCATGGATCGGATCAGACGCCTCTAGAGTCGTTGGATCCCATGCGCGACAACCATCTAAAGTGGTTGCTTCAGTCATTCATTGTGACCCGACATGTTGCGCTGCTGGATGCAACATGATCCATGTTGCGCTCGGGAAAACATTCGTGGGCATCCACCCTGATCTGACCCATTTGCGACATAAACCATGTTATGTTTGTAGGTTGCAACATGACCAGTGTTGTGTTCGGAAAAAAAGTCCTCCACACCCTGACCCCCATTTGCAACATGAGCCATGTTGCGCTCGTAGGTTGCAGCCGGAAAAATCATCCACACACTGATCCTGTTTGCAACATTAGCCATTTTGCACTCGTAGGTTGCACAATGACCTGTGTTGCTTTGGAAAAAAGTCCTCCACACCCTAACCCCAGTTTACAACATGAGCCATGTTGCGCTCGCAGGTTGCAACAGGACTCATGTTATTTTGGGAAAAAGTACTCCACACCCCGACGGCACTGACACCCGTTTGCAACATGAGCCATGTTGCATTCTTTGAAACATGACCCGTGTTGCTTCAGAAAGAAGTCCTCCACACCATAACCCCGTATACAACATGAGTCCTGTTGCTCTCGGGTAAGGTCATCCATTCGCAATATGAGTCATGTGCTCGCTGGTTGTAACATGACCCACACTGCACTCGGGAAATGAATCGCTTCTTGCGCCTGGAAGGGAGTTGCATTGGGGACTGTTGAAATATATTGCCCACCTCCCTCCATGAGTTCGAACTTTTGGATGAGTTGGCTGGAGCATGAATTCAATATGGTATCCGAGCCAAGAGGTCTTGAGTTCAAAACCCTGCCGACGCAGTATTAAATAAAACGATTCTGCGGCCTACATCAATCCCACGTCTAAGGACTAAAATAGCCTAGACGTGAGGGGGAGTGTTGAAATATATTGCCCACCTCCCTCCATGAGTTCGAACTTTTGGATGAGTTGGCTGGAGCATGAATTCAATAGGGACCATCTGATCAAAATCGGACCTGAAGGACACGGAGACAGCCAACCCTCGCCGAGTTATGAGCAGGCTATTTACAAGTGTTTTCCATAAGCCATAGGATGATTGTGGGGACGGGGACGGCACCGCGAGCTCGCCGGTTATTCGCAACATTATCTGTTGTTGTAGAGGTCCCCGGTGCTGCAAACTCCTCTGACAAAAAGGACGTTGTCGCTATTGCGAGGGCAGCGCTGGACTGGGTGGCGACGCTGGCGAGCAGCAGCGACGGCAGTGCAGTAGCACCAAGGAAAAAGCACATCAGCGGGCTGGCGCATGGGCTTGGGGCGAGAAGAAAGCACACCTCATAAGCTAGGAAGGTACGACAGCATGCCAGCCACTGTGCTCCGACCATAGAACTAGAAGTATTAAAAAAGCCAAATTATGTTTAGTAGAAGGTAATGTACAAGTAGGGATCGCGCACATGCACCTAAGTTTTCATGCGGCCGTACTACTTGCGATCGAACGGCCCAGCACACGACAGATGCAATCAGCAAATTAGTCGGTTGAATCCAATATTTTTCCTTTTAGAAGACCCAATTCTGATATGTATAACATTTATGAATCCTTTTAGGATCAACGCTAAAAAGCAACGGTGATATCGATGAGGATGTTAGCCATAGAATCAAAGCGGGTTGGATGAAGTGGCGGCAAGCATCTGACACCCTCCATGGCAAGGTCCCACAAAAGCTCAAAAGTTCTATAGGACAGCTATCAGACCTGTGATGCTATATGGAGCGAGAGTGTTAGCCTTACTAAGAAACAAACGTACCCAACAATGTGCATGCTAAGGTGGATGTGTGGCCATATAATAAAGGACCGAATTAGGAATGACGGAATACATGCTAAGGTAGGGATGGCACCGATTAAAGAGAAGGTGGTTAGGATAAAATGCACTAGTGAATGAATAGTGGTAGTCTAAAGACTAGCAAAAATACGAGGGGGGTAGGGGGGCGACCGATATGGTAAAAAGAGACTTGAAGGATTGGAATGTGCCCAGGGATTTGGCGCTTGATAGGACTGTGTATGGAAATCAGTGATAGATGTACCAGAACCTTAATTTGCTTTCCTTCACTTTGTTTACTTCTACATTCTCTCTTCCTTTTTGGGTTTTTGATGTTCTGCTTGGGATAAAACGCTTTGTTGTTATTTTGAAAATGGTGCGATCATTGTAATGAACACAGTCTATGCAATGGATGCAGAGTAGGGCCACTTAACTCTCAAGTGTCTTATACTCCCTCTGTCCCAAAATAAGTATCGCTGATTTAGTACAACATTACAACTTTGTACTAAATCAACGACACTTATTTTGGGATGGAGAGAGTAACAAATATCACAAGGAAAATGATAAAAGGGCTCTGTTTGGCATAGTGATGCCTCTCAAAATGCACGTATGTGTTTCTATATAGATATAGCAGTTATTTGGAACTTGCAAGCGTATTTTTTAGGTGTAAGAAAAAAACTTACTAGAATTTAGTAAAAGTCAATTAAGTTGCTACATTCCAGCATTTGGGGCAGCACACACATAAACCAAAAACTGAGCCTAAGATATGAAAAAAATACGGAATAGATAAATCCCGAACGTTCGGAATGTAAGAATGTCATCCCGAACGTTTTTTGATGGCAACTTTAGTTGCTGCGAGGTGGCAACTTTGTTCCAGTTCGATTTTTTGTCAGAAAATTGCCATGTTTTGTCAACAACACCTTGATTAAAGTTGCCATGAAAAGAGTTTGGATTAGCATGCTTAAATTCTGAACGTTCGGGACTTATTGAGGTCCAAAAAATAACATTCGCATGACTCTCACCTATCCACATTCCGATGTAGGATCTCAATCCTCAAAAGTTTTTCATGGCCAGCAGGAAGCTTATAAGCAACAAGCTGATCACCATCTTTTATAATATTTAGTAGCTCCAATGGACTGAAATAACGGTATATCCGATAATCATATACCTGATAAATGTCAGTAACCATTAGTTAGTTATTTGCTGAAAAAACCTACACTCGAGTTTCACGAATGACTAGGCAAGTAAAACATGACAAGTATTTTTACCTCTCCAAGTAACAACATCTCAGACTGTTTTAAGCAGCACGCATCACTCAGGGCTTTACAAAGATCTCTGCAAACTCCATTTTTCGGTACTGTAACAGTGTAAGGCATGGGAAGAGAATCCCCAGTACCACTAAATACAGTCACAGTCATCATTCGAGTAACAGTTGAGGGTAATGGTAGCGATAAATACATGAATGGGTCAAAGGTAACAGAGATTTTGTTGCATTCTGGACAGACTAAGGTGGACTTGTATTGCCCCTGAAACAACAAACAAAGAAATTATAGTTATGGCAGAGAACACGAACAAAAAAAACTTGTTGGTAGACAGTCCCCGCATATGAAGAAAAAAAATTGTAAGATAACTGACTCATAATTCAAACAAAGAGCGCTAATTTAAATATTATAGTTAGCTTTATTTTTGTTCTCTATTTCTAAATGCCACCCACCAAACCATGGCCACCATGTTCCTGAACCAGAGCAGCAACTTTGCCATGTTCAACAATGGGTTTTTCTCTTTTTGTTTTATTATGAGATCTAAAGTCTCCTAATCAATAAATCAGCACACAGACCACTAACACATCTGATTTGGACACCATGTGAATTAGACAAAACAAATTATGCATGATGTTGGAAGGCAATGGAGATTTCATGAGATAATATGGCTCATAATAGCGGTGGGCAACCCCGTCAACTACGCATACAATCTGACAAGTGTGGCATATCTGCTGTTGCCTAATCGCACTGCTCCACGCAGATCGTAGCTTCCGAGTGGTGATTATTAAGATAGTCGTTTAACCATCTATCTGAAAAGACCGATTTAATAGGAAGAGATATATAATATACTTAACACAGAGATCCCTTCGCATCCGATGTGGATATGGAATGATCAGCACCTACCCTCACGGGGGGAAATGCGGGGTCCGAGACTTGAACCCAAGACCACAGCTCTGATGCCATGTTAATAGTCATCCAACCATCAATCCCAAAAGACCGATCTAATAGGAAGAAGAGATATAATATACTAAACACCATCACCCCCCCCCCCCCCAAATCCCCTCTGCATCCGATGTGGATATGGAATGATCGACACCTTGGCCCACGCCCGACGTGGATAAATGCTTGGGGGAGATACGGGGACCGAGACTTGAACCCAAGACCTCAGCTCTGATACCAATGTTAAGATATGTCATCTAACCATCTATACTGATCTGATAGGAAGAGGAGATATAATCCTATATACATAAGAGAGTGATCAACACCTCGGCCCACGCCCGACGTGGATAAATGCTTGGGGGAGATACGGGGACCGAGACTTGAACCCAAGACCTCAGCTCTGATACCAATGTTAAGATATGGTCATCTAACCATCTGTACTGATCTGATAGGAAGAGGAGATATAATCCTATATACATAAGAGAGTGATCCCCACTAACTTATTTATGTCAACATGCAAGCATGCCACCTCACCATACAATTATGAACGGAATAAGGCCCACCTTAGCATGCAAACCATGCATGGTGAAAGACCCACCACAACATTCAATCATGCATGGAAAAAAGTTCTCCATTCAATTATATTCTACTTATATTCAACAAAGATTTTGCAACTCTACATAATCAAATACAACATGTCAAATGTATTTAAATTTTTGTTCTCATGTTATCAACCCAATTTTTTGTCAACCAATTCCTGCAACAACGCGCCATGTATCCTCTAGTATACTTAACCCCCCCACCCCACCCCCTCCCCCTCACATCCTATGTGGATATGGAATGATCAACACGTCCACCAATGCCCAACGTTGGCGTGGATAAATGGTTGGGGAAAATGCGGGGACCGAGACTTGAACCCAAGATCTCAGCTATGATACCAATGTCCCAAAAGACCGATATGATATTAAGAGATATAATATACTCCCTCCGTCCCATAATATAAGAGCGTTTTTTACACTAGTGTAGTGTAAAAAACGCTCTTATATTATGGGACAGAGGGAGTACTTAACACCCCCCCCCCCACATCCGATGTGGATATGGAATGATCAACACCTTCCCCCGCGCCCGACGTGGGTGGATAAATGATTGGTGATTGGGGACCGAGACTTTAACCAAAGACCTCGGGTCTAATACCATGTTACAATATAGTCATCTGACCATCCATCCCAAAAGACCAACCTGATAGGAAGAGGAGATATAATATAGTACTTAACAGTAGTAATTAGAGTATCAAGAGAAACCAATTAACCTCGAAGCATCTCCACCCAACAACATGGTGAATGCCTGGAACCTAGGGTCTCTTGGATGTTCCGCAAACTTAGAAGGTGATCACAAGTAAGGGTGGGAATAAAAACTGCCAAACCAGAAACCAAACCGACACCGACAACAACAAAAAACACTTGCACTAATATATTCACTTGTTACTGTCAATAACCGAGTTAAATTTGGTCAGTTTGGTATTTTATCTCGATTATCCGACCAGGAACGAACATCCAAAAGCCTGCCTCTCCTATGGGCCAGCCAGCTGCAGGAAGGCCCAAACCAAACATGATGCGGACACGAGCATGTGCAAGAGCTCTCGAGACCGAGGTGACATCTCTCCTTAGTGACATTCCGTATGACCCACGTGAGACATGACTACTACCTAAATCCGGAATGCTGTGTGTGCTTAGGTACCAAGAGGACCCTCTCAGAGACGCTCATGATGATGGACAAGTCCCCAAGTGCAAAGACATCGAGACTCAAGAAAGAGAACCGTCAAGATGCTACAGGACTCGGACATCCGGCCCCTGGCGACTTCAACCCCAACCGCAGTCCAGCCGAACACCAGCTTCAGGGCCCGGACATCCGGCCCGAGCCGCCGGACATCCGGCCCGAGCCGCCGGACATCCAGCCCCCGCCTGAAAATCCGGCCAAACCCTACAGCACCGAAAGCCCGAGCCAGCCCGAACATCCGGCCCGTCCCGAAGCCCCAGCCCGGACATCCGGCACCTGTCTACGCACAGTGAACGGGCCGAAGGCCCATGTATCCCTCCAACTCGCCCCAACTTGTACTAGGGTTAGGAGAGGATTAGCTCATTAGAGATAGAGCTTTGCTCAGCCACTTACATACTCCCATGGAGATACATACTCCCATATATAGACCTCTTCATACTCCATCTAGGGTTAGGAGAGGATTAGCTCATTAGAGATAGAGCTTTGCTCAGCCACTTACATACTCCCATGGAGATACATACTCCCATATATAGACCTCTTCATACTCCATCTAGGGTTAGGAGAGGATTAGCTCATTAGAGATAGAGCTTTGCTCAGCCACTTACATACTCCCATGGAGATCAAGACCTCCATGTGATGAACTAGCTACCGATTGTATCCTCCCTTGTTGACTTTGGATCGTGTATCTCTCTGTGTGTATAGCACATGTGTGATTCTGTCTTGTCTATTTGAGTGATTTCCCTCTTGTGTTCTTCGTGTTCTTCCCCGTTTCCCCTCCAAATCCCCTCCAAATCGTGAAAGATCGACACCATAGGGTTCCACCCTACATCAAAACATAACGCAATATTTGGCATTCTTGGTAAAGTGTGCAGCTGCAGGAGAAATTAGTCCCACCTCGCCTAGCTCCTAGCTAATCAGAAGGGGGCAGAGACCTAGCCTATATGAGGGAGAGGTGTGTGGTGAAAGGCACGCAACTTCATGGTGGATATAACGCAAATTAGCGAACAACGCATTAGGTACGAACTGAAAAGCGAACCGAATTAGTCGGTTAACCAAATTTTCAGTGCTGTTTTATGCTGCCATTTTCGATTAGCATTTGTCACTAACCAAATTTGCAAATAAACCAAATTTTTTATTTCTATCAGACCTACTCATAGGATGTGTCATGTACTTTTGTGTGCGTCCTTTCTTGTCACATTGTGAGGAACAACAAGGTAAGCAACTGCAGGGCAACTATTATCTATTCTTGGCCATCAGATAGGCTGCAGGACGGCAGATAGGCTGCAGGACGGCAGATCGCTGTGATTGCTTTCTCTTAGGTTCACCTACTACTATCTCCATAAGAGCAAGTCACCCAATTAGAATTCAGTACCACTTCCCAGATATAATCAATGCCAACAAGCAAAACAAGTTTTCTGACACTTTAGGACCTAAATATCAAGTTCAGGGACCTACTTGAACCATCTATGCAGGTTTAGAAACCAACGGTGCAACTCTTAACAGTCGATAATCAAACTAGTAGAAGATCACAATCCTAGCCCAATTCAACCTAGGATGTGGCCTAACACCGTGCTGGCAACTTTGATTCTCGCATTGACAACTAAATAATACCCAGACAAAGAACAATGCAGTCTTTAGGATCAGCGACCACAAATATGATAAACATCATGTGATAAATATAGATGGGCTTTCTTGTTGAATGAAAACTGAAATTTCATACATTCTGCAAACTATATCTATAAACACATAAAATCCAGAAGTAGTATATGAGAAAGTAACATCAACAGTGTCGGTTACAGCATGGACAAGTTCCTTGTGTCACCTAGCAGTGGTTAACTTTCACTAGTACGTCCGATTATAGTTAACTTAGCTTTGATGAGCTCCCATTATTATAAAATACCTAAATAACAGTAAAAGGCATCGAATAATTTGAAAAGGATTCAAAATAAAGTAGGATTCAAACAGAATAGTTTCTCCAGGTAAGCATGATTATCTGATCATTCAAGTCTAAAGATTACTTACCTGGAACTTATCTACTATTATGGAGTCATTTCGAGCTTTATGGTAATTCCAGCATTCTTCAGCAAATTCTTCATCAGGACGGTCATCAGCATCCTTTGCTTCAATATATGGTTTCTTCTTCACGCGATTGAGATCTTCATGCAGACCATCCAACAGAAATGCAAGCAACTCCTGAAGAAAAGAGAGGCAATTCTTACGTAAGAAAAAGGGTATATTTAAATGTTTCACAAAATGTAGCAAAACAAAAACAGAATGCAGGTCGATATGTACAAGTGTGCCACATGCAAGGATTTGTACCGGTCCTGAGACCGATGAATGTGACAAGGTTGGGGGTACAGCTCCGAGGAGTGAAGGTTGGTGTGCCATGGTGCTGAGGATGAGAGGGAGAAGGTTGGGGACATAGATTACATCTTTACTAGTTTATTCTCATTTGTTGGATAATCCATATGGGGTACATCATGTCCCTTTTACAGGGAAGACTCGACTTGATGCCTAAGAATATAATCTTGAGTTTCGTACCAAATCATATCTTCATCTTCCTAACTAGACCAATCTCTTTCCTATCTAAATAGATACCCTTACAAAGTAAACTACTATAATTATCTCTAGTGGACTAAGGGCTGAGATCAACGCCTATCAAGGAATAGAGTTATAGCTAAATGAGATGAGACAGAAAATGTTGAAAAGTATAAAGGAAAAACTTTTTCAACGGAGCAACAATGTGGTTGATGAAATCATTTGCCATTTGTTTGCTTTGTTATCTGTGCAGGAAACTTGGATGTTCGCTCCTGAATGTGGTCTGCAATCATATAATTAGGTATTTCACTCCTGAATGTTACATGACTCTTAACCATTTGCCTTGCATCTTCTGAACGTAAAGTTTTACTTACTATGTTTCCAAATTAGCCTAAATACACTATGTGCATTACCGGGCAGTGGTAACATGGAGTGAATTGCATCTTGATGTGACATGAGTGAGTTCCAGTTTTTGCTTCAAACTTGAAAATACTACTATATGCTAACCTCAGTAGCAAGATGAATAATAACAATCCTGGACTAAGTTCTCATTGTTTGGTCAAATTGACTTTGTATGATAGAATTGGCAAGATATTGGATAGGAAAATTATGTGTAAACTTTCTATCTTTTATGTGTGCAACTAGATAATTTCACATCATGCATTCCGCCTGTAATTTTGTAGAAATGTTTTCCAATTTTTTGATGGTGTATTGTCATTTGTGATTTTTCTAATTTTGTTGTGTGTGTAATAAGTTTGACCTGATTTATAGGCAAACAGTGTGCATGCAAGATTACTAGTGACATATAACATCTAAAACCATTGAAGACTTAGTGATGGGCACATTCAAAAGAAACCATGCTCTTACTTACAAAGAGCATAGTATATATAAAAAAAGTAAACAGGGAAGTAGATCTCAACAAATGGGTAACAGACACTGAGTTGTAGATAAGAAAGTAGATTAGAAGCAAGAGTGGTCGAGTGAAATAGAATAGAAGCATACATCGAAGAATATCAATTTAACTGTGGAAGGAGATTATACTCCATATGAAATATAGGGTGCATTCTGCTTTGCACTTATACTAATGAGACAAGATTGCGGCTAACCTATTCGGTCAAAAACAGAAGTGGCTAAGCTACCACTATTGCCATGTCTAAAGAACTAACAACGCATGCATGTAGATAATACAAAATAAAGCAGGGTACATATTAGGGGTATAGAGGGAGCAACACACTTTGCATAAGATTATAAAATCCGCCATATATTTAAGATGCGCCTGGTATTTCATATCTTTAAACCAAGTGAGTAATGACAGTAAATGGGTATGAACGAAACAAGCTGTGGAGATGGAAGACATGTATTTCGAATAGGCAGAACTGAGATCATATAGTCAATGCTTCAGGAACTGAGGGTCACAAATGATACTAAGTAATCAAAAGGGCAATATGGTATCGATGCCATATGGATGCAAGCTTGATCAAAGCAGAGAAAATGATATCACATCTCAAAAAAAAGAAAAATAAACAGGGCATCATGAATTAGAATCTTTGTAAATCTAAAACAGAAGAGGATATCTTCTAATATCTACAAAATGATACAAAGTGAGATACCTAGCTGTACAAGAAAATCGTTAGATCCATTAGAAAATGCACCAAAGAAAAAAATGCTACAGACTAAATTCATTAGATTGATTAGAAAATGCACCAACGAAAAAAATGCTACACTACTATCCAAGTATATTATAGTATTCCACGGTAAAAAAGAACCAATACTATAATAAACTTGGATAAATGTATTTAATTCTTCCAAGTTGAAATAGCATAAACATCTGAAGGACCAACGCGGACCAATGCATTCTGAGCAACACGAACCTGAGAATCATGCTGATTATATCCACTAAACTGAGGAGCAAAACGAGAAAGTTTTGACTTAAATGCACGTGGAGGTACAGAAGTGCGACCAGCGGTCCAAAGTTTTCTCAGTAGTTCAGCAAATGCTACTGCAAGTTCACCCTGCATCATTAAAATTCCTCAAATATCATGAATAACAACATCATGTGCCCCAAGTGGGTAAAAATGAGCTCGTACCTGCAGCCCAAGCGGATTTTCCGTGTTTATCTCCTGAGTGTACTCCTTCAAAAAATACTCCACCAGTGGAGGCGTATGGACCAAAGACTGTATGGCGCTATTCATGAAGCATGTATTACCCAGGTTATGTAACCCAGTCAATCCATGGATGTCATCTTTTGTTCCATTGCTGAAATTACTATACCCATCTTCTGTGTCCCTTACTAAAGGATTAAGGCTATTATCTTGTGAAAGACTGGAACCAATTCCAGATGAATAGCCATTTGAAAAGTTAGGGCCTCCAGCAATTGAGAATGATGATGACGTGGTAGGTTCCTGTGGAAGTAATGCTAATTCATTGCTGGTAGATCTTGTACAATGATCGGAAGACCACATATCATCTGCACTAACCTCCAAGAGAATCTGTAAGCATAAAGCAAGAACGAAGGAATTTCAGCCAAGCTAGAGAAAATAGCAAAGAAGTTACAGGCCTGTAGTTAACACAGGGCAATCATGCACAACGGAAGTATATAATTTGAGAAGGCCACAAGCATTCTTGCATAAATAGAAAGGGTTGTAAGTTTCAACCCAGCCAATTATTACATTTACATACAGCACCAATAAACTCAAAACAGATTTTCATCTCGCAACTTCATACCAGTGTTACAAAAGGAGTTATACCATATGATAGCATACTAAATGTGCACAAACGTTAGAGGAGAAGCAAACTTAATGGTTTGTCACTACTTGATTGTGGATGCTATACTCATCTATAAACAGGTGACATGCAACAGCAGACCATGAACAGGACCCATGCTGTTGCTGAGCATAACAGGAACCTTCAAATGTTTCAGCAAAGGAGTGCATGAAAAGAAACATGATACCTCTTGATCCATCAGAAGTTGAGCTTCCTCAAGTGTCTCATTGCGATTGGTCAACTTTTTGTTCTTCAACTTTTGGTAATGATCCCAGATGTGAACCTGAACCATTAAAACACAAGGATCAAAGTCTGGATGGTACAAGCAGACCAATGCTGCAGCTCTACTGAAGATACAAGGCACAATATGTGAGATACATAGGTGGTAGTGAGTATACCTTGGACTGCTCCACAGACAAAAGTGAGCAAACCAATCTATAAAGCTCACTAACTTTGGCCTGGAAGCATCAGAATGCAGGTGTCAAACAATAGATGACTGAGAATAAAATTGCTCATAAAATTCATCTTATTTCAAGGCCACATTAGTATGTAGTATCATCTTGTAACAAAGATTTGTGCCTTCACCAACAGCAAACAAGTATGAATACCCAGGATAGTGTTCCAGAGAACAAGAGGAATAAGGGAAGAAAGACCAGCCCAATTGTGCCTCTTTTTCTTTTTCTTTTTCTTTTTCTTTTGGCACTACCATCCCAAAGGAGAAAGTCAGGGTTTTACGTATTATCTTCAATGCATACAATACAAAAGATGTTTACAACTACTACTAGCCAACTAAGTTATGCAACATAGCGGTGTAATCTACTGGTCAGCAGATCATCTATCACATGTCATAAAGATATCATAACAGCCTTAATTTGTATGTGGATAGATAGTTACACATGCTCATCATATTTTAAAAGAATATGTTAGCTCCAATTCACCTTCCTACTTAGTTTGATGGTCCGTGCAGAGTTGTCTCTTTCATCAATTAGTGTCAAATGAAGGGGATAGACATCGACTATGTATCTCCTGGAAGCTGGATCCTCACATATCACTTTCCTAGATATCTCTGGTCCACCTTTATACCTGAAAATATCAATCCACCTCATAAGTAACAGATATGCCGAAGATTAAATAATCTAAGTACTCCTCAGTTAACAAACAAGGAACGCTAAACTTTGACCGCCAATATCCTTTTAAACATTTAAAATTAAAATTAGAAGCTTGAGTATCATATGGATAGATTTGTCTTGAAAAGTATATCAAGAACATTGTAACTCTCATCGGCTATAAGTCCACTTACATGGCATTTTAGCCAATGTGGAGGACACAGACAAGATAAAAGAGGAGTGGGCTCTCATGCAAGAGCCCACCTCTACAAGTGCTTCTAGGTAAAAATATTAAATGGAGGAAAGAGAAAGGAAAAAAAAAAGCCCTTCAGTCCCAAACAAGTTGGGGTAGGCTAGAGTTGAAACCCATTAGGGCAGTCCCAGTGCACTTTATCTTAAGCTATATCTAATGGCATTAGATAGATGTTTAGATATAAGTAGTCCCACACTCCCACTGCACTATATCGTGTTCTATCTAAAACAACATCATTTTATGCCTTCTGTGGGAGAAAGTTATGAGATGTCTTGGATTTGGTGCTAAGATCTACTGCCTATAGATTTTTGTGGAAGTCAAACTTTGCCAACTTTGACCAAGTGTATAGAGAAAACTGTCTACATCTACAATACCAAACATGTACATTCCAAAAATATAACTCATGATGTATTCAATGATGTGCATTTGGTATTTTAGATGTACCTACTTTTCGCTATAAATATGGTCAAAGTTTGTAATGTTTGACCTTTGCAAAAATCTATAGGCACTACACTATGGAACGGAAGGAGTATTATAATTCGGAACAGAGGTACTGTATCTAGATTAAGATATATGGTTGCTCCATCTTTCCTCATTACATAGAGCGCCACATCAGATTTTTACCTATGAAACCATGCTAAGATATAAGCATTGGTAGTGCCCTGAGGTCTCAAAACCTAGTCATGGTTCTGCCACGTGGATAGCTAACTTCCAGACACCCCTGATGATGACAGAGAGTGAAAAAAAACTAACCTAATAGCCAACTCTATTAATGTAACTAGAGAATCTCAAGCAGATCCGCTAAAAACGGTACCGCAAAATCGTTTTAGGGTTCCCCAAAAAACGATTTTCTGGGAACGCAAAGGCTTCGGCGGAACAGATCCCGTAAATCTCGTACTGCATATTTAAAAACATCTTCGTGTTAGAAAATAGTTCATCACAACGGTAGTGCATACATAGGAAATACAAACTTCGCGCTACAAATTAAACCTAGAGTTACCGGTCACTCGTCAACGCCGAGGTAGAACTTGGTGACGGTCTTGCGGAGCAAGGTCGTGCACCCCCTTGGTGGCGATGAGACAGTCGGCGGCACCTTCTTCTCCGGCCGCCAAAGCTTTCTCCGAGGCAACGAGCTCGCATCGGCCTCCCGGCACCTCTGGAAATGCGGAAAGAGTTGCTCGTGGAGCTCGTGGAAGCCGGCCCAAGGGCTCGACCCACCGGGAGAGCAGCCCACCGTCACGCACTTGCTTCGAGCGACATGGCTCGACGACGGGCAGGCTGGAGCTGCTGGCCTCCGTGTAGTGTCATGCGAGCTTGCGCAGAGGCGACCCGCCTCGGCCGCCACGCCCGCCAACACCACCAGCCATCGAGGAGAAGAAAAAACGAAGGAGATGCGGCAAGATTTGTCGCCGGAGTTGGGGAGGGCTAGCGGCAGAGTGGGCGGATTGCGGCGGAGGGGGAAGGGTTTGCTAACCCTAAAACAGGGCCGGCCCCATACATATAGGGCCGGAGGGATGGACATGCGGGCCGCCTCTAAAAAAAATACGGGTCGGGCTACGTTTAACGGATCATTTCAGGCCAAAAAAACGAGATCCTGCAAAACAGACAGAATTTTACGGGCCGCCGAGCTTTTGCAGAAACTGCTAGAGATCCTCTAACAAGGCTGACTTTTTGATGACATGGCAGTTTTATATAGCCAGCTGTTGGCTCTACTATTATTCTTTCTCTCATAAATATCAACCAGCAGTTACCCCTTAAAGACCGTGTTACCGTACAAAACATTACTTATTTGCCTGTCAACTAGAGATGCGTCAAGTATTCTTCTGTTCCCAATGTGTTGTTCTAGCTTTCCAAATTTTGTTCTTTCCCATTGCACTTTTACCCATTTTTTTCACTAAATACGTGTTATTGTAGCACTCCAACTTTTGTTCATTGGCACAACATTGTTGCCCCTTCTCCTTATATACCCCCCATTCTCATTACTCCATTGGCATCAGAAATTAAACATCTGCAATCTATACCTACTACTAGTTGCAACTTCCAAAGATGGAACTGATCAACATACATTTCTTGATTGTGGATGCATGTGCATGGGTTACAAACCAACCACCAAGGAGCAAACACACACCAAAAATGGTGGGATATACATATACAGAAGTATTTACATAATGTGGTCCAAAACTACTAGTGGCAGGCGAGAGAAAAATAAAAGGCAACAACTAATGCCAACAAGCAGGATGGCGGAGGTGATATTATAGGTCTAGCCAAGTTCCTGCTACAAAGTGCAGTAAACAGGGCTAAAGAAACAATGAAAAACATATATTGCGTGCCGTTGCAACTGCATACCAGTCATATAGTTTTCTCCAGACATCTTGTGGCACCAAAGTGTAGTCCTCCCCTTCTCTTAAGGTTCTTTGGAGCTCTGTATCTTCACTGCCACTGCTAGTTTCCTCCAAAACAAGCTTTCTGTTATCAATCTCTCCAGGTCTACTTGCAGGTTGAAGAGGAATGTCAGTGTCATTCTCCCCATAACTGAGTAAGCCCACATAAGATTGCCAGTTGGTCCACCAGCTGCAACATTTACACAGCAGCCAGTTGAATGGCCAAAGCATGGAATTGAAATGTACAAGTAATTATTTCAAAATGAAAAGCAGATAGCTCTATATTTTAACTTCAAACCGGCAATGCAACCTCCAATGCAGATATGATATTTACAGGCACAAGTGCAATCCAGAGGTAGTAATACTTACACGCAACCTAGAGCAAGAAGGGCATCTGGATTGAATTGTTTGAAAACATAAATATAAACACTGTTGTACACATTAATTTGCAGGGTTTTAAACGGAAGTTGCAATTTCCACTGCCAGTGGATTGGATGTCAATTTATGTGTTCACAGACAGTAATATTGAAACACATGGTCCTCATCGTAGTTCATTTACTCGCTCCATATTGAAGAGTGAATTCAAACATCTAAGAGTTCTCCAATACAGACAAGTTGATGGAAATTAGAATAAAGGACAGGAAGTCAGGAAACAATTCAAGGCTTTAAAGTCCCTCAGTTGGTTCCAGGCATGTTTGGTTAGCTACCAAATAGTGGCATGTGTAGTCGTGACAAAATGCGGCAAGCCACACTTTATATGGCTAACAAACTGTTGGCCATGCCTTCGGCAAGTTTTGGCCTAACATTGTCCTATGACACGTTGACTGCAAGGTAAGAAAAAAGTGTGGTGAAGCAAAACTCTGGCATGGTTAGTAAAACTTGCCTACCTAAGGCCCGCACAATGTTGTAGCGAACCAAACATGCGCTTCATGTTTTCCATTAACGTATTCCTAGACTGAAGCACGTGTAGGCTGGGGAGGTCACTTCCTTGTTATACTAATAAATAGGTAAGAAGGAACAGACATTGTTATCATTCCTCTACAACCTTCAGTACGGCTTTATACATCCAGTACAAACAGAATAACAGTATGAATGATGGATACTCAAAACGGCCCCCAAGCACATGTGAGCCTGACAACTAAGCCGCTCAAGTGTGTGGAGATGTACGCCACGCAGTTTATAGGAGGCTGTATTTCTGCATATTCTTCTGCTTTGTTCTTTAAAAATTCTCACCGCTGTGCACGAGGGAGCATGCTCTCTCTGACTGGTCCCACGAACTTTTCAAGGGTGCGTTTACTTTTTACCAGTCTACCTTGTCATTAACACGCAATTTACCTCCGAAAAAACACTCGGCTTACAAAAAACTGCTATTCAGAATGTCATAATAAATCTTAACATGATTCATTCTGATTGGAGCAAATTTCTCGATGCACCGTCAGGATTAGTTCATATGCATCATCCGTGAACAAATGTGTGACCATTAAAAAGAGAGCTTCACCAGTAGGATTAGTTGATGCCTCATCCATTAATTTTTGGAAGGTTGATGAAAACAAAATGATTTGGACAGCGGAACCAATTGATCCATGAACAAACAAAATGCATCACCCATGAACAAATTTGACACCAATAAGAAAGTAGCCTCACCGTCCAGTCTCACCGTCATGTAAAAGGATTAATCAAATCAACGTAACTATTACAAATTGCAATGCTGCCGCATCAAACTAACTGATTTGTCATCAGTTGAAAGAAGACCCAAAAAAGAAGAGGAACAATGCCAATATCATGAAGAACAGCGAGATGCCACCGTGTGCTCCATTCCTTCAAGCATTCCTCTGCACAATTTTGCCTGACGCACACGGTGATGAACATTCCCCGGGACATACATCACTGCAATGGATCTGGCTGTGTTCAAGCAGGAATACATGACACGTCAGATCCACACCCACCAACCATCAGAGACGGGAGGCTCACTAAATCCATGTCCGGGGGCGAGGGGCACACCTGAGCTGCCCTCTCCATCTGCCAGAGACGAGGGATATGCCAGGTTCATGCGTTTTGGCCACCGGAATCGACGCTAACTACGGATCTGGGTTCTGCAGATCCGTGTGTGTTGTGAGTGCTTGTTGTGGTTGTGTTGGGCTTGTTGTGCTGTGCCCGCAGCTGAACCCGTGTGGTGTCTGTGTGTGTGTCTGTTGGACCTTGACTGTGGTGGCGTTGTGTGTGTTGTTCAGATGGTACTTTGTTGACTTTGTGCTCGGTGGTTGCTTTATTTATAAAGCGGGGCGAAAGCCTTTTTCGGTATCTGGGTTCTGCAGTAGTCGTATCGGTGGAAACGACCTTTCCCCAAACATAGTACCCCATCGCCACTAGTCGCTGACAACCTCCCAGTCGCCACGAACAAGCGCACCAGGAAATCGAGAGGATCAATGAGAAAGGAGATGAGAAAAGCTGTGGCCTCAGGCGCGTGCGCACACACACAGGGCAGGAGAGAGAGAGAGAGAGAGAGAGAGAGAGAGAGAGATGGGAGATAATGGGAGAGAGAAGCCGGAACACATATTGTCATAATTTGATTTCCTCTAACTCAGCATCCTTAACTGGATGCCAAATCATATGAGAGTATGAAGGAGGCGCAGACATCTATGACGAATGAATCGCTATATACACTCATACATAATATCTGCTCAATGAACAGGTGAACTGTTGAGTTGTCTCTAATATCATAATTGCAGTCCCTCGCAGATAACCTATCAAAATGTACCACCAGATACTGATAGTCAAAACTGAGATAGCTAACAGTTAAGTGCACTCCTATTATAACAAGGCATAGAACTAAGTCGCTCAAATAATCTGCAATAGCCAACATAAATGAGAATTTGTCTTATATCATCATATAGGACCATCCACTACAAAACCTACGATTTCCAGATGATACAGAGGCAAATCGAGAGGGGTATCACGATTAGATTATTATTACTACTGCGCAACACAGACCCGAAAACACAAAGATTCGATCGCGCCATAACACAGACTAAGACGCCAGATCCCATATCCCAAATCCCTAAATTGCTGCCCGGCGTAAGATCCGCATGGCATCCGCCTTATCAACCGGAAACTCGAACCCATTCCACGAAGGAAAAATGCGCAGAAAAAATTAAAAGTGTAAGTAGGAAGATGGTCCTGCACTGCGCCCACCTTTGTGAGATGAGATAGCGGAGATCGCCGTCTTTGACATTCGCGTCGGCCTCCCGCGTGAGTGCGTCGACGGTCGCCCTTTCCTCCTCCGCCGTGCACGGCAGGCAGCTCGCCGCCGGGAGGAATCCCTCGGCACTAGGTATCGTCATCCCCCTCCAGTCCAATCTCGCACCCAACTGAGATCGACTCGAATCGGATCGAAAGGAGCCCTACCTAGGGTTTGGTAGCTCGAGCGTTTTATTTGGACGGAACGGGAAAAGGCGAAGCGGAGGCAACGGAAGGAGAAGAGACAACAACGTGAGAGAGTGTGTATATATATCTCTATTTATTCTTTTCTTCGGACGAGGCGTTTTGGAGCCCGGGAGTGAAAAAAATCCTTAAAAATACGAAATAAATTTTAAAAAATCAATTTTCTTTTTTGTGGAGAAAGATGACTGAGTGTGTGATGTCCATGCCAAATCTCAGAGCATTTAAATGTCTAAGTATCTCTCGGTAAGAAAGAAAATTTTGGGATACATGAAAAGGTTTAATGTTTGTGTATTGTTTGGATCCGATTTTGTTGTTTTTTTTTCTGAGAGCTACTCAGATTTACAAATGCTTTAAAATTTGGCACACAACTCACATACTAAAATATCTTCCACGCAAAAAAGCGGATTTTTTTTTATTTTTCTATTTTTTTAATTTAATATTACTGGGTGCAGATGAGTCGGGGCTTAGAATTAGATGTTTATTTTTCATCTTCATATATTATCTTCTTCTTATCTTATTCTACCTCTATACAAATTAAGCTACAAAAACGGCATATATTATGATACGAAGGGTGTCGGTTACAAATGCGGGGGAGTGGCCCACCAGAGGCCTAAGACTCATATAAGGTACGGCCTAGAAGGTAGTGGGCCAAGGGGCTCAACCTTTGGCCTATCAAGGAAAAGGAGGGTGGCATGAGACCGTGCTAAGTCCCAATAGTCGGATACCAGGCCACTGTCGACCACCAGACACTCGGCCGGAGACGAAGGAAACAGTCAGCTATGTCCTCAGTCGGTGACTACCTAAGATACCTCTCGGCCACGATGTCTTAATAGTGCCAAATACTGATAACCCACAAGCGTAGGGGATCACGGCAGTCTTCGAGGGTAGTGTTTGACCCAAATTTGTTGATTTGACACAAGGGTACCCAAAGAAAATTTATGAGTATGAGCAGTTGAGTTGTTAATTTAACCACACCTGGAGAACTAAGGCCCTGTTCGGATCAAAGGGAAGAAAAACAATGGATTGGAACAAAATGGAGGAAAAGGAAAGGAAAGCAAGTGTAAAACATAGGAATACAAAAACCGTGCAGGAACAGCAGCGTAGGTGTTCGAAATGTAGGAGAAATAGTACGGGAAATCTAAACAAGTTGGTCCCACAAAATGATTTCTCTACTCCAGGTCAATGGCCCAACATGCACTGATCCAACCCGTGGTTAGCTCGATGTGGGTCCTAAGTACTTGGTTGAGCTGCACTGCCTTGGGCCAGCGCACAGAAAAAGAGCTAGGAGTGGATGTTTGATTTCCTCCAAAATGTACAGGATAGCTAAACTTTCCATAGGATTGAAACGACTCGATTCCTATGCCCCGAACATAGCTACAGTGACAAAACCTGTAGGAATGGATTCCTTCAAAGTTTCCTTTACTTTTCCCATGAAACGAACAGGCCCTAAATATTTATGAGTATTAGTAGTTGAGTTGTGAACGCATGGATTAGCATGTCGAACAAGTTTAACATAATTCTTTCGGATAACCCATGCAGAAGAGGAAGAGCTGGTAGATTCACAATGTAGAATGGAGAACACATCAAGAGCACTCTCGTTGTGATCTTTTGGTTCAAAAGAACTTCTGCCATATTGGTTCATGGTATTGGAAGAACGATATACCGCGGACCTTGAAGGCTATCACAAAGGTTACTAATCAACCTAAAGGAACGAGCAAACACTATCAACAGGAATAGAGAGAATGAATCATGGGTTCAAGGCCCAGAAATAGAATACCTACTAACTAAATAACATCACGAGATGCTTTCAAGAATGGTGGCCAAAATCATCACACTGAGAACACAACACAAGGTTGTGTTACTGGGTGGCTATCTATGATATCCTAGTTTCCTGATAGCTTCGACAAATATGTCGAGGCGACAGAGTACCTCAACTCGGTGATTAGTGTGGTTATTCTGGCCCAAAAGGACATCGAGAACACGAGGAGAGGTTGCAAATGCATCAGACTATTTAGTAACCTTGGATACCTCGAACAGCATAACAGTTGTACGGGCATGAAAATTGAGATAAGCTGCATGACAACTCGATGACATAGCAACGAGTTCTTATGGAAACACCGATCCGGGAACTCAACAACTTTCCTATAAGTCTTGTAACGCCCGGATAATTAGGCTACAGTAAAACTCTTCTAATGATGCCATGTCATCAGTGTTACTGTTGCTAACCAAGTGGTAGTTCAAAATCATTGCTAATTCAAAATATGAATTAGTGACAAACACCCTAAGTTTTCAAAAGTCAAAGCGAAAATGTTCGGGGGTTGCCAAATATTGCACTGGTAATTATGGTGAAGCAAACACCATTTTATAAAATGCCTAAATGCCCTAAAACTAAATAAAACAGAAAGGGAAAATAAATAAAAGAAAGAAATTACAAAAAAACAAAAGGGGGGAAGCCCCCTGGGCCAGGCAGCCCAACCCACCCGCACGGCCACCGCACAACCCCCTGGCCCGCAGCCAGCCTGGCCGGCCCAGCCGGCCCAGCTCCTCGCCCCGCACCCCTCCCTTCCTGTTCCTCGGACGCGCGCCGCTACAGGGCACGGTCGCCACCGGACCCGCTCGCCGGCGACGGGGGAGGATAAGGCCGCCACGGCCCCCTCTCGGCCTCGTCAGATCCCCCTTCCCCCCCGCAGATATTTTCTCCGCCCCTCCAGATCCACCGCGCCTCTCCCCCCTCGTTCCCCTTGCATCCGGACGCCACCGACGCCATGGCTCCGGCCTAACCACGGCCACCGATCCCACCTCACCGCCCCACGGTGTCTCCAAGGGCCGCCGTCGTCCTCTCCCTCGTCTGGCGCAACCCGTTGGAGACCGGAGTCACCGCAACGCCCCCCCGACGCCGCCGTCTTCTTCCTCTGCTCCGACAAACGTCGCCGCCGTTCTTCTTCATCTCCGTCGACGCCCCTGCAGCTACTAACCCATTCACCGGCCATCGTGCGTGCCGCTAGGTGAGCTGCCTCCCTCCTCCGCCCTCTAGCTCCCTAGCTCGCGCGGTAACTAGCTCGTCGTCGTGCCCGGGGTCCGGTCGCCGCGGTGTACCTCGCCGCCGTGGACCCATCCGCCGTCACGCTCGTCCGAGCTCACCGTTGTGCTCCTGGGGTCCCTAGGAGCCCAACGCGCCTACGAATGCTCCCTCCCGTGCCTCCTAGCGTCGTCCCCGATGAGCGCCCGAACGCGTCGCCGCCTGCGCTCGTCGTCGGCGTGCTTCCGGTGACCAAATGGTCACGGGACAGCGCCCGTTCCATTCGCCACCTGACGCATGCCTCGCCTGGCCTCTCAGTTCGCTCGTTAGCGGGCTGCGTCGAAGTTTCCTCTTGCGTCCGACTCCGGCCGTCCGCCGATGAGCTCGCCGCGCTCGAATCTGGTCGCCCCTGCCGCCACAATCACCACCGTTGGACGCGACATAGCCGTAGCTCTCGAACGCGCCCGAAAACTCGACGAACGGTGCCCTGTAGGTGTTTTCCGGCCACCTCCCGAGCCGCACCGCTGCGTTTTGCCTCGCCGGCGTAGTTCCGGCGCCGTCCGCCGACGTGGCTGGGCGGGCCCCACCCCTGGGTCGCTGCCAGCGGGCCATGGGGGCCCCGTTGACTGGGTTGACCCAGTCAACGTGCTGACTGGGCAGCCAAGTGGCACTGACATGCGGGCCCCATGCCATAAATAAAAATAAAAACAAATAGATAAACTGCTAATTAATTAAATTAGTTAATTAAAACATTAATCTCTCACTGACTACCGGGACCCACACACTAATTAACCCAATTTAGTTAGTTTTAGAATTCTGTTAAATGTCCCTGACAATGACATGTGGGTCCCACTGGACCCACCTGTCTGGTTTGACTGGTCAACTGACCAGTTGACCTGCTGACATCACTCTGATGTCATGCTGACGTCATCATTCACTGTTTTGGATAATGTTGGAATTAAATAACTAATTAAAATCAGAAAATGATTTAAATCTTTAGAAAATCATATCTTTTAATCCGTAACTCGGATGAAAATACTTTCTACATGAAAGTTGCTCAGAACGACGAGACGATTCCGGATACGCAGTCCGTTCGTCCGCCACACACCCCTAACCTATCGAACTCGCAACTTTCCCCCTCCGGCTCCTCTGCCCGAAAACGCGAAACACCGGGAATACTTTCCCGGATGTTTCCCCCTTCGTCGGTATCACCTACTACCGCGATTGGGCACACCTAGCATCGTTACTTGTCATGTCATGCATCGATATGCATTTGTTTGCATTGTATTCATTGTTTCTTCCCCCTCTTCTCTCCGGTAGACTACGAGACCGACGCTGCTGCTGCCCAGTTCGACTACGGAGTTGACGACCCCTCCTCTTGCCAGAGCAACCAGGCAAGCCCCCCCCCCTTGATCACCAGATATCGCCTATTCTTTTCTATACTGCTTGCATTAGAGTAGTGTAGCATGTTACTGTTCGGTTACTCCTATTCTGTTGCATAGCCTGTCATTGTTGCTACAGTCATTGATACCTTACCCGCAATCCTAAATACTTAGTATAGGATGCTAGTTTATCATTATTGGCCCTACATTCTTGTCGGTCTGCCTTGCTATACTATTGGGCCGTGATCACTCGGGAGGTGATCACGGGTATATACTATACATACATACATACTATACAGATGGTGACTAAAGTCGGGTCAGCTCGAAGAGTACCCGCGAGTGATTCACGGATTGGGGGCTGAAAGGACCTTTGTCCCGACGGCCCTCTGTGTGGATCTTTGAGGCGGAGCGACAGGGCAGGTTGAGACCACCTAGGAGAGAGGTGGGCCTGGCCCTGTTCGGCGTTCGCGGATACTTAACACGCTTAACGAGATCTTGGTATTTGATCTGAGTTGGCTACGAGCCTATACGCACTAACCATCTACGCGGGAGTAGTTATGGGTATCCCGACGTCGTGGTATCAGCCGAAGCACTTCAGACGTCAGCGACGGAGCGGCGCGCGCCGAATTGGACTGGAACGCCACTAGGCTAGGTCTGCTTTCGGCCGCCCACGCAACATGCAGGTGTGCTCAGGGCGATGGGCCCAGACCCCTGCGCGCTTAGGTTTAGACCGGCGTGCTGGCCTCTCTGTTGTGCCTAGGTGGGGCTGCGACGTGTTGATCTTCCGCGGCCGGGCATGACCCAGGAAAGTGTGTCCGGCCAAATGGGATCAAGCGTGTTGGGTAAGTTGGTGCACCCCTGCAGGGAAGTTAATCTATTCGAATAGCCGTGATCTTCGGTAACAGGACGACTTGGAGTTGTACCTTGACCTTATGACAACTAGAACCAGATACTTAATAAAACACACCCTTCCAAGTTCCACAGACAACCCGGTGATCGCTTTTCTACAGGGCGACGAGGAGAGGATCGCCGGGTAGGTATGCTATGATGCTACTGGAGATGCTACTTGGAGATGCTATTGGAGATCTACAGTGGAGATGCTACTTGGAGGACTTCAATCTACTCTCTTCTACATGCTGCAAGACGGAGGCTGCCAGAAGCGTAGTCTTCGATAGGACTAGCTATCCCCCTCTTATTCTGGCATTCTGCAGTTCAGTCCACCGATATGGCCCTTTACACATATACCCATGCATATGTAGTGTAGCTCCTTGCTTGCGAGTACTTTGGATGAGTACTCACGGTTGCTTTTCTCCCCCTTTTCCCCTTTCCCTTCTACCTGGTTGTCGCAACCAGATGCTGGAGCCCTGGAGCCAGACGCCACCGTCGACGACGACCCCTACTACACTGGAGGTGCCTACTACTACGTGCAGCCCGCTGACGACGACCTGGAGTAGTTTAGGAGGATCCCAGGCAGGAGGCCTGCGCCTCTTTCGATCTGTATCCCAGTTGGTGCTAGCCTTCTTAAGGCAACTTGTTTAACTTATGTCTGTACTCAGATATTGTTGCTTCCGCTGACTCGTCTATGATCGAGCACTTGTATTCGAGCCCTCGAGGCCCCTGGCTTGTATTATGATGCTTGTATGACTTATTTATGTTTTTAGAGTTGTGTTGTGATATCTTCCCGTGAGTCCCTGATCTTGATCGTACACGATTGCGTGCATGATTAGTGTACGATTGAATCGGGGGCGTCACAAGTTGGTATCAGAGCCGACTGCCTGTAGGAATCCCCCTTCCACACTCCTTGGCCGAAGTCGAGTCTAGACATTACAAAAACTTTTACTAACTTGGCTGTGTGCCTTACGGGCCCACGTCGCCATCGGGTGGTACTAGGATCTTTTACTCCTCGACCTTTACTCTGGGACTCTGAACTTTTTTCTACTCGGGTTAAACGAATTTACTAACTCTGACATTAGGATCCCGTTACCACGTTCACCCCAAAGTTGGATAAGGCTTAGTTATTCTGTAGGATAGCATTTTGAATAGTGCCCATGTTGTCATTTGACTCCATTGAAACATCTTTGTTTTCAGATGGAACCCACGAGGCAGGTCGTGCGCCACACTGCGGCCATTGGTGCCTCAGGATCACCTGCTGTGCTAGCTGATATGATGACCTATCTGGGTTATCGCTGGCACCCTGAGTACACCGTCTACGAGGAGTACCAGGACTTTAACCAGGAGCAGTACCGTGCCATCGTCCACCTCTACTCTCGGGAGTATGAGTCCACTACCGTGCTGCACACCGCTCATGGTGTTGGAGTGACCATCGAGATGGCAGTCCACGATGCTGCTCATGCTGCTCTAACACGTCTTCGTGGAGAGTATCAGGCATTGGACACTTCCCCTTTCAGGCACATTCCTATCGCATCTGACGTTGGTGCGGAGGGATACTACACTGCCGCCTACTCCACCGTCACCCGAGAGCCCTTCCACCATCAGCGCCTGGTTCTGCATGCTGATGGGCTGGACCGAGCTAACAGAGCTCTTCGCCACGAGTTGTACACCACTCGTCAGCACCTTTACAGGGCTCTGACGCTGTTGCACCCCTTTGTCCGGTCTGGACAGCTGCCGCATTCTGCGATCTACCCAGCCAGGACCGTGATGCCCCACGGTGTCGGATGGCCAGAGGTGGGAGGCTACTCTCCCGCACTTGGTCCTCTTCTGCCACCTGAGCGTCGGGTTCTACACCAGAGTATCCGCGGCCCCCAGGCCACTGACGTGGAGGACTATCCGTTGCCTCACTACCAGCTGTCAGGTTACAGCTACCTTCACAGTACCTCCTGGGACTGATGTAGTCTTGCTCATTAGTCTTAGATGCATTCGCGAGCCTGCGTGCCGCCTATGATGACTTAATCTATGTACTGAACTCTGTGTACTGAACTCTATGTCCGACCCCTTTTGTAAGTTATGCCGACTATCTATGTGGTATCTGTCGTGCTCCTTTCATTATGCATGTTTCATCATGAATGACTCTTGTCTATGCAAATTTCTCAATACTGAACTACCCCTGTTATATATTAGCAGGATGGTTAGACCAGCTGGTCGTGGTCGTGGTGGCAACTTCCCACCACCGCCTGAGTACATGGCTGGTATGATCCAACAGCTTGAGATGAATCGCCAGTTCATGGAAACATGATGGCTCAGTTTCCTCGCCCCAATATGAACCAGCATCCAAACACAACCACTCTGCAGGATTTCATACGCCTCAACCCAAGTGTGTACCGCAGCTCAACCCAACCGCTAGATGCTGATGACTGGCTCCATGACATCACCTATGAGATGGAGTCTGCTGATGTAGCCCCTGCCAGCTATGTCACTTTTGCTTCATTCTTTCTAAAGGGACCCGCAGCGCAATGGTGGGACAGCCACAGGCGTACTCTGCCAGTTGGGACAATCATCTCCTGGCCAGACTTTCAGGCTGCCTTCCGTGCCCGCTTCATTCCTCAGGGAATCATGGACAGGAAGAAGCGTGAGTTCCGCAACCTCACACAGGGCAACAAAACTGTGGAAGCTTATCAGCGGGAGTTTCTGGACTTGTCTCGCTATGCTGAAGAGGACATTGCAACTGATGCACGCAGACAGGAGAAGTTCCGTGAAGGCCTTCAAGCTGACATCAAGCTCGCACTTCTAGTGCATGACTTTGCCGATTTCGCCACCTTGGTGAACAAGGCCATCAATGTCGAGACTGGTCTGCAGGAACACCAGAGCTCTCAAAGGCGCAACCGTGACACGGGCTCATCTTCGGGCCCGCCCTCGCAGAAGCGTAAGATATGGATCCCGAACAGCATGTACCGTCCAAATGCACCTGCCCCAAGGCAGTCTTATGCTGCACCTCGTCTGCCGGCTGCTCCAACTAGGCAGCCAAGGCTTCCAGCTCCACCACCCCGAGCTCTTGCTCCCACTCCCAATAATGGTCTGTGCTTCAGGTGTGGTCAGCCAGGACACCGTGCTCGGGAATGCAACCAGAACCAGAATCAACTGGCCCTTCCAGCAGCTGGTCGTGGTAACAACCAGCCCCGCAACAACAATGCCAAGTCCTATGGTCGTGTTCATGCCAACCACGTTGATCTGAACGAAGCTCAAGACCAGCCTGCTACTGTGATGGGTACACTCCTCGTAAATTCAGTACCTGCATCTGTTTTATTCGATACAGGTGCATCGCATTCATTCATGTCAGAAGATTTTGCATGCTTGCACGACATTAAATGTGAGGACATGAATGCTTCACTATTAGTACACACTCCTGCGGGCCAATGTCGAACCTCCATGATTTGCAACGACGTCCCTGTAGAAATCGAAGGACTGGAATTCCTTGTCTCTCCCATTGTACTGAAGTCCTGTAGCATTGATCTCATTCTGGGAATGAATTGGTTAAAAGCGCATACTGCTTCTATCGTTTGCGCCACCAAGACCGTCCATCTGCTACACCCTTCTGATGAAATAATAAGCTACAATGCCCATCTGGTTAAGAATGCCGAGGTAAGGCTCTATGCATTGAATGCATTGAACGCCGCACCACTCGAGGGTATTGAAAACATTCTCGTCGTGCGTGACTTCCTCGACGTCTTTCCAGAAGAACTCCCAGGGATTCCCCCTGCTAGAGCTGTCGAATTCGTCATCGACTTGAAACCAGGCACCACTCCTATAGCCAAGCGACCCTACAAGATGCCGCCGCATGAACTCCTTGAGCTTAAGGAGGAAATTGATAAATCTCTTCGAAGTGGTTTCATTCGCCCAAGTTGCTCTCCTTGGGGAGCACCTTCTCTCTTTGTCAAGAAGAAAGATGGGACAAACCGATTGGTCCAAGACTACCGTCCTATAAATCAAGCTACCATTCAGAATAAGTATCCTCTTCCTCGGATCAATGATCTGTATGATCAACTGGCTGGTTCATCAGTGTTCTCTAAACTCGACTTGAGGTTGGGATACCACCAGATCCGTGTTCGTGAGGAGGATATCCCCAAGACCGCCTTTGTGACTCGTTATGGTTCATACGAGTACACCGTCATGTCTTTCGGCTTAACCAATGCTCCAGCCACCTTCTCTCGCCTGATGAACTATATATTCATGGATTACCTCGACAAGTTCGTCGTGGTTTATCTGGATGATATCCTGATATTTTCCAAGAGTGAAGAAGAACATGCTGAACATCTTCGTCTTGTGCTGGAAAAGCTACGAGAGCATCAGCTATATGCCAAGTTCTCCAAGTGTGAATTGTGGCTTCCCGAAGTAACCTATCTCGGGCATGTCATCTCTAAGGATGGTATTGCCGTCAACCCTGAACGAGTTCAGGCTATTCTCGATTGGACTCCTCCGAAGAATGTCAAGCAAGTCAGAAGTTTTCTCGGTCTCGCCAGCTATTGCCGTCGATTCGTCGAGAACTTCTCCAAGATTGCCAGGCCTCTGACTAACCTGTTGCATAAGGGCGTCAAGTTCCAATGGACAGGTAAATGTCAGGAAAGTTTCCGGGCACTCAAAGACAAGTTGACTTCTGCCCCAGTACTAGCTCCTCCTGATACTAAGAAGGACTTCATCATTTACTACGACGCTTCCCGTCAAGGATTAGGCTGTGTCCTAATGCAAGAGCGCAAAGTGGTTGCTTATGCCTCTCGGCAATTGCGCCCTCACGAAGAGAACTACCCAGTTCACGACCTCGAACTTGCTGCTGTCATTCATGCGCTAAAACAGTGGCGACATTACCTACTCGGTAATCGTTGCGAGATCTTCACTGGCCACCAAAGTCTGAAGTATCTGTTTACTCAGCCAGACCTGAACCTCCGTCAGCATAGATGGATGGAGACTGTTGCAGACTTTGATTTGGGTATTTCCTATACACCAGGCAAGGCTAATGTAATGGCTGATGCCTTGAGCCGCAAGTCTTACTGCAACCACCTCCAGGTTCACAAAGTTTAGCCCTCACTTGTTGAAGAATTCAGAAAGCTAAACCTCCATATTGTTCCTCCGGGTGCACTTGCTCCCCCTCCTCCGGAGTTCCGCAAGATGAATCTCCGTGTTGTTTCCCAGGGTTCCCTCTATACCCTGGCTGTTGAACCCGATCTTGTGGGCACCATAAAGACAATGCAGGGATTTGACTCTGAAGTCTACAAGATTAAGCAAGACCTCAAAGAAGGAAGTCCCTCATCCTTCACTATTGCTGATGATGGCGCCTTGTACTTCAAAGGCCGCCTAGTGGTGCCGTGTAAGAAGGAAAACCTGAATATGACTCCGAAAGTTATGAAAGAAGCTCATGATACGCCTCTATGTATCCATCCTGGTAGTACGAAGATGTATCAAGATATTCGTCAGAGATTCTGGTGGTCTAACATGAAATAAGACATTGCTCGTTATGTTGCTGAATGTGACGTTTGCCGTCGTATCAAAGCAGAGCATCAAAGGCCTGCTGGAACTCTGCAACCTATCTCTATTCCTGAATGGAAATGGGACCATGTTGAAATGGACTTCGTCACTGGATTCCCCAAATCGCAGAAAGGCAATGATGCTATTCTTGTCGTCATTGACCGACTTTCTAAAGTTGCACATTTTCTGGCTGTCAAGGAAACAATCACTGCTAGTCAGCTGGCAAACCTCTACATGACCAGAATTGTCTCGCTTCACGGTATTCCATTGGTAATCAGTTCAGACCGTGGCAGCTTATTCACTTCAAGATTCTGGGCAAGTTTCCAAGAAGCTATGGGCACTCATCTGTCTTTCAGCACTGCTTTTCATCCTCAGTCACAAGGGCAAGTTGAACGTGTCAACCAAGTTCTCGAAGACATGCTTCGGGCTTGTGTTATTTCCTTCGGCAAGAAATGGGAGGAATCTCTCCCGTATGCTGAGTTCTCCTATAATAATAGCTATCAAGCTAGTCTGAAGATGGCCCCCTTCGAAGTGTTATATGGACGAAAGTGCCGAACCCCTCTGAACTGGTCAGAAACTGGGGAACGTCCACTCTTCGGTCCGGATATTATCCAACATGCCGAAGAGCAAGTCCGCATTATTCGCGAGAATCTCAAGACTGCTCAGTCACGCCAAAAGAGTAATTATGACCGTCATCATAAAAACATGGTCTATCAACCTGGCGAAAAGGCCTATCTTCGAGTTACACCAATGAAGGGTGCTCACCGCTTCGGGATCAAGGGCAAGCTAGCTCCTTGCTATATTGGCCCATTCACTATTCTCGAGAGGCGTGGAAAAGTGGCATATCAACTGGAGCTTCCGCCGAACCTTTCTCAGGTTCATGATGTGTTCCATGTATCACAGCTCCGCCGTTGCTTCAAGGACCCGATCCGAGGAGTGGATCATGAAGTGCTCGAATTGCAACAGGATCTCTCCTATAAAGAGCATCCGGTCCGCATTCTCGACCAAGCTGAACGCCGCACACGCCAGAAGGCGATCAAGTTCCTCAAAGTCCAGTGGTCGCACCATTCTGAAGATGAAGCCACTTGGGAACGTGAGGATCGCCTGCGTGATGAATACCCCGCACTGTTTCCTTCTACCTCCTAAATCTCGGGACGAGATTTCTTGTAGTGGAGGAGATTTGTAACGCCCAGATAATTAGGCTACAGTAAAACTCTTCTAATGATGCCATGTCATCAGTGTTACTGTTGCTAACCAAGTGGTAGTTCAAAATCATTGCTAATTCAAAATATGAATTAGTGACAAACACCCTAAGTTTTCAAAAGTCAAAGCAAAAATGTTCGGGGGTTGCCAAATATTGCACTGGTAATTATGGTGAAGCAAACACCATTTTATAAAATGCCTAAATGCCCTAAAACTAAATAAAACAGAAAGGGAAAATAAATAAAAGAAAGAAATTACAAAAAAAACAAAAAAAGGGGGAAGCCCCCTGGGCCAGGAGCCCAACCCACCCGCACGGCCACCGCACAACCCCCCTGGCCCGCAGCCAGCCTGGTCGGCCCAGCCGGCCCAGCTCCTCGCCCCGCACCCCTCCCTTCCTGTTCCTCGGACGCGCGCCGCTACAGGGCACGGTCGCCACCGGACCCGCTCGCCGGCGACGGGGGAGGATAAGGCCGCCACGGCCCCCTCTCGGCCTCGTCAGATCCCCCTTCCCCCCGCAGATATTTTCTCCGCCCCTCCAGATTCACCGCGCCTCTCCCCCCTCGTTCCCCTTGCATCC